>NW_024055733.1:2152958-2246837 GCF_902713615.1 Scyliorhinus canicula
ATGGCTGTATGTGAGAGAGTTTGAATGTGATTGTTTCTGTGTGTGTGATGGCTCTGTGTGAGAGAGTGTGAATGTGAGTGTGTCTACTGGCTGTATGTGAGAGATTGCGAATCTGTGTGTGTGTTTGTTAGTCAGTTTGAGAGTGTGAATGTGAGTGTGTGTTTGTTAGTCGGTGTGAGAGGTTGAATGTGTGTGTGATGGCTGTTTGTGAGAGAGTGTGAATGTGAATGTGTGTGTGTCTGTTAGTCGGTGTGAGAGTGTGAATATGAGTGTGTGTGTGAGATGGCTGTGTGTGAGAGAGTGTGTGTGTGTGCGTGCCTGTTAGTTGGTGTGAGATGTGAATATGAATGTGTGTGTGTGTTTGTTATTCGGTGTGAGAGTGTGAATGCGAGTGTGTGTGTGTGATGGCTGTGTGTGTGAGAGTGTGAATGTGAATGAGTGTGTGTTTGTTAGTCGGTGTGAGAGTGTGAATGTGAGTGTGTGTGTGATTGCTGTATGTGAGAGTGTGAATGTGAATGAGTGTGTGTTTGTTAGTCGGTGTGAGAGTGTGAATTTGAGTGTGTGTGTGATGGCTGTGTGTGTGAGTGTGAATGTGAGGTTGTGTGTGTTTGTAAGTCGTTGGGAGAGTGTGAATGTGAGTGTGTGTGTGTGATGGCTGTGTAAATGCGAGTGTGTGTGTGTTAGTTGGTGTGAGAGTGTGAATGTGAGTGTGTGTGTGTGTGTTTGTTAGCCGGTGTGAGAGTGTGAATGTGAGTGTGTGTGTGTGTGATGGCTGTGTGTGTGAGAGAGTGTGAATGTGAGTGTGTGTTCGTGATGGCTGTGTGTGAGAGAGTGTGAATGTGAGTGTGTGTGTGTGACGGCTGTGTGTGTGAGAGAGTGTGAATGTGAGTGTGTGTGTGATGGCTGTGTGTGAGAGAGTGTGAACGTGAGTGTGTGTGTGTGATGGCTGTATGTGAGAGAGTGTGAATGTGAGTGTGTGTGTGTTTGTTAGTCGTTGTGAGAGTGCGAATGTGTGTGTGTTTGTGATGGCTGTGTGTAAATGTGAGTGAGTGTGTTTGTTACTTGGTGTGAGAGTGCGAATGTGAGTGTGTGTGTGTTAGTTAGTCGGTGTGAGAGTGTGAATGAGAGTGTGTGTGATGGCTGTATGTGAGAGAGTGTGAATGTGAGTGTGTGTGTGTGATGGCTGTGTGTGAGAGAGTGTTAATGTGAGTGTGTGTGATGGCTGTGTGAGAGTGTGTGAATGTGAGTGTGTGTGTGATGGCTGTATGTGAGAGAGTGTGAATATGAGTGTGCGTGTGTGATGGCTGTGTGTGAGAGAGTGTGAATGTGAATGAGTGTGTGTTTGTTAGTCGGTGTGAGAGTGTGAATGTGAGTGTGTGTGTGTGATGGCTGTGTGTAAATGTGAGTGTGTGTTTGTTAGTTGCTGTGAGAGTGTGAATGTGAGTGTGAAGGCTGTGTGTGAGCGAGTGTGAATGTGAGTGTGTGTGTGCGTGTTTGTTAGTCGGTGTGAGAGTGTGAATGTGAGTGTGTGTGATGGCTGTGTGTGTGAGAGTGTGAATGTGAATGAGTGTGTGTTTGTTGGTCGGTGTGAGAGTGTGAATGTGAGTGTGTGTGTGATTCCTGAATGTGAGAGTGTGAATGTGAATGAGTGTGTGTTTGTTAGTCGGTGTGAGAGTGTGAATGTGAGTGTGTGTGTGATGGCTGTGTGTGTGAGAGACTGTGAATGTGAGTGTGTGCGTGATGGCTGTGTGTGAGAGAGTGTGAATGTGAGTGTGTGTGCGGATGGCTGTATGTGAGAGAGTGTGAATGTTAGTGTGTGTGTGTGATGGCTGTGTGTGAGACAGTGTGAATGTGAGTGTATCTGATGGCTGTATGTGAGAGATTGCGAATCTGAGTGTGTGTGTGCTTGTTAGTCGGTTTGAGAGTGTGAATGTGATTGAGTGTGCGTTTGTTAGTCGGTGTGAGAGTGTGAATATGAGTGAGTGTGTGTGTGTGTGATGGCTCTGTGTGAGCGAGTGTGAATGTGTGTATCTGATGGCTGTATGTGAGAGATTGCGAATCTGAGTGTGTGTGTGTCCTTGTTAGTCGGTGTGTGAATGTGAATTTGAGTGAGTGTGTGTTTGTTAGTCGGTGTGAGAGTGTGAATGGAGTGTGTGTGTGATGGCTGTGTGTGAGAGAGTGTGAATGTGAGTGTGTGTGTGTAATGGATGTGTGTGAGAGAGTGTGAACGTGAGTGTGTGTGCGATGGCTGTATGTGAGAGGGTGTGAATGTGAGTGTGTTTGTGATGGCTCTGTGTGAGAGAGTGTGAATGTGAGTGTGTATGTGATGGCTGTGTGGGAGAGTGTGAATGTGAGTGTGTGTGCGTGATGGATGTGTGTGAGAGAGTGTGAATGTGAGTGTGTGTGTGATGGCTGTATGTGAGAGAGTGTGAATGTTAGTGTGTGTGTGTGATGGCTGTGTGTGAGACAGTGTGAATGTGAGTGTATCTGATGGCTGTATGTGAGAGATTGCGAATCTGAGTGTGTGTGTTTGTTTGTCGGTTAGAGAGTGTGAATGTGAGTGAGTGTGTGTTTGTTAGTCGGTGTGAGAGGTTGAATGTGTGTGTGATGTCTGTGTGTGAGAGAGTGTGAATGTGAATGAGTGTGTGTCTGTTAATCGGTGTCAGTGTGTGAATATGAGTGTGTGTGTGTGTTTGTTAGTCGGTGTGAGAGTGTGAATATAAGTGTGTGTGTGTGATGGCTGTGTGTGAGAGAGTGTGAGTGTGTGCGTGCCTGTTAGTTGGTGTGAGATGTGAATATGAGTGGGTGTGTGTGTGTGTTTGTTAGTCAGTGTGAGAGTGTGAATGTTAGTGCGTTTGTGATGGCTGTGTGTGTGAGAGTGTGAATGTGAATGAGTGTGAGTTTGTTAGTCGGTGTGAGAGTGTGAATATGAGTGTGTGTGTGTTTGTTAGTCGGTGTGAGAGTGTGAATATAAGTGTGTGTGTGTGATGGCTGTGTGTGAGAGAGTGTGAGTGTGTGCGTGCCTGTTAGTTGGTGTGAGATGTGAATATGAGTGGGTGTGTGTGTGTGTGTTTGTTAGTCAGTGTGAGAGTGTGAATGTTAGTGCGTTTGTGATGGCTGTGTGTGTGAGAGTGTGAATGTGAATGAGTGTGAGTTTGTTAGTCGGTGTGAGAGTGTGAATGTGAGTGTGTGTGTGATCGCTGTATGTGAGAGTGTGAATGTGAGTGTGTGTGTGATGGCTGTGTGTGAGAGAGTGTGAATGTGAGTGTGTGTGTTTGTTAGTCGGTGTGAGAGTGTGAATATAAGTGTGTGTGTGATGGCTGTGTGTGAGAGAGTGTGAGTGTGTGCGTGCCTGTTAGTTGGTGTGAGATGTGAATATGAGTGTGTGTGTGTGTGTGTGTTTGTTAGTCAGTGTGAGAGTGTGAATGTTAGTGCGTTTGTGATGGCTGTGTGTGTGAGAGTGTGAATGAGTGTGAGTTTGTTAGTCGGTGTGAGAGTGTGAATGTGAGTGTGTGTGTGATCGCTGTATGTGAGAGTGTGAATGTGAGTGTGTGTGTGATGGCTGTGTGTGAGAGAGTGTGAATGTGAGTGTGTGTGTTTGTTAGTCGGTGTGAGAGTGTGAATGTGAGTGTGTGTGTGATTGCTGAATGTGAGAGTGTGAATGTGAATGAGTGTGTGTTTGTTAGTTGGTGTGAGAGTGTGAATGTGAGTGTGTGTGTGATGGCTGTGTGTGTGAGAGAGTGTGAATGTGAGTGTGTGGTGGCAGTATGTGATAGAGCGTTAATGTGAGTGTGTGTGATGGCTGTGTGAGAGAGTGTGAATGTGAGTGTGTGTGTGATGGCTGTGTGTGAGAGATTGTGAATGTGAGTGCGTGTGCGTGATGGCTGTATGTGAGCGAGTGTGAATGCTAGTGTGTGTGTGATGTATGTGTGTAAGAGAGTGTGAATGTGAGTGTATCTGATGGCTGTATGTGAGAGATTGCGAATCTGAGTCTGTGTGTGTGTGCTTGTTAGTCGATTTGAGAGTGTGAATGTGAGTGAGTGTGCGTTTGTTAGTCGGTGTGAGAGTGTGAATGTGAGTGAGTGTGTGCTTGTTAGTCGGTGTGAGAGTGTGAATGTGAGTGTGTGTGTTTGTTAGTCAGTGTCCTCTTGGCTGTGCGTCTGGATTTCTTTGACAGCGAGAGTCGATCGCTTTGTATGTGCGAGTATGTCTGATTTGCGTCTCTCTCTCTGTTTGTGAGAGAGGAAGTAGAAAAGGTATTTTCGCTGTCATGAGAAAGAGTATATGCCTGCGTGAATATGTATAAAGTTCTGTGCGCGTGTTTGTACATTTGCGTGTCTCTGTCTATACATGTGTGTGGGGGCTGATAGAGAGAGAGCGAAATAGAGTGTGCCTGTGGTTAAAAAAGAATACTCGTCTGCGTGCGAAATGTTGTGAATTTGTGTGTGTGTGCGTTTCTGTGTGAGTTTTTGTGGCAAAATGTGTGTGCCTGTGTGTGCGTCACTGTGAGCGTGTGTGTGAGAGGGAGGGAGATAGAGAGAGTGCATAAAGGGAGAGATAAGTAAATATATATGTGTTAACTTACGTTTATGTGTGTCTGTGTACATATGTGTATATCAGTATGTGATTGGATTTGTATGTATGTGTCTGTGATTGTGTGTTTGTGTCTGTGTGTGTGTTTGTGTCCCTGTGTGGCTATGTATGTATATGTGTATATGTGTATATGTATGTGTCTTTGTTTGTGTGTGTGGGGGGGGGGTACATAAGTGTGTCTTCATGTTTGTCTGCCTATGTGTGTATGTGTGCATTTCAACCTCCACGCATGCAGACACGTGATCGTCAAACTTTGAACAGATCGGAGAGGTAGCAAAATTAGGCGAACTGAAGGAAGTAGTTCGATATGCATCTTCGTTGCTGCGATTATGGCCTTCGCAGGCGACGTTTTGGCGAATGGATTTATGGAAGCGATTCAAGTCGGTGCCGTTCTAACATTCGACCTCCAGATGGAGCTTCACACGTGGATTAATTTAATAAAATGGAACATCAAATTGTTTCGTGTCCTTGGAGCATAGAAGATAAAGAGGCCACCTTCTTGAGGTGCTCAACATTCTGAAAAGTTTTGACAGGACAAAGATGCATGTTCTATTTCCAGTAGTTGGTGTGTGTCAGTGAGTCCGGGTCAAGATGGTCAGCAAGGGATCTTGGAGTTAATTGATAACAGCTGCTGGGATTTTGATTGAACTGGTATTGGTAGAGGTGGATTCATCGTAGAGCTTGATATATATTTGAAAGTGATCTATTTTAGAAGGTACGGAGATATGGATGGGGAATGGGACTTGCTCGGCTTCTCCTTTGGAAATAGGTGCAGACACGATGGGCCAAATGGCCTCCTGTTGTACTGTTAATTATAAGCAAATTCATAGAATCATAGAATTTACAGTGCAGAAGGAACCCATTCGGCCCATCGAGTCTGCACCGGCTCTTGGAAAGAGCATCCTACCCAAGGTCAACATCTCCACCCTATCTTCATAACCCAGTAACCCCACCCAAAACTAAGGGCAATTTTGGACACTAAGGGCAATTTATCATGGCCAATCCACCTAACCCGCACATCCTTGGACTATGGGAGGAAACCGGAGGACCCGGAGGAAACCCACGCACACACGGGGAGGATGTGCAGACTCTGCACAGACAGTGACCCAAGTCGGAATAGAACCTGGGACCCTAGAACTGTGAAGCAATTGTGCTAACCACAATGCTACCGTGCTGCCCAGACTCCACAATCACTTATTTAATAACGGATTCTCAATTTTTACGAATGATCACAGATAGACTAACGGTTCGTAAATGTGTGTCTTCTGCCTTCCTCCGTTCTTTAACACGGCTATCAAATTATAGAATTGTCATGTACAACACTTCACATCCTGAGGAGAATGTTAGCCAATCCCAGAGTCTGGTACACCGGAGAAGGGGGAGCCCATTCACTCTGTTGCATTTGTTTAACAGGAGGATGAGGAAGTGGAGACCATTCAGTTCCTCATGTCTGATGCACCAGAACAACAGGATGATGAGGCCATTCAAACCCTGGAGTCTGTTACACCAGAACAGCAGCAGGAGGTGGAGTCCATTCACTCCATCTAGTACATTATACCAGAACAAGGGCAGGAGAAGAAAATTCAAACCCTCGGGTCTTTTGCACCAGAACAGCAGCTGGAGGTGGAGTCCATTCACTCCTTCGAGTACATGATACCAGAACAAGGGCAGGAGAAGACAATTCAAACCCTGGAGTCAGTTACACCAGAACAGCAGCAGGAGGTGGAGTCCATTCACTCCATCGAGTACATTATACCAGAACAAAGGCAAGAGAAGGCAATTCAAACCCTCGAGTCTATTACACCAGAACAGCAGCTGGAGGTGGAGTCCATTCACTCCTTCGAGTACATTATACCAGAACAAGGGCAGGAGAAGACAATTCAAACCCTCGAGTCTGTTACACCAGAACAGCAGCTGGAGGAGGAATCCATTCTGTCCCTCGAGTTTGTTACACCAGAACAAGAAGAGGCATTCAGTTCCTCAGGGCGTTCACAACATAAAGTGAGGGGAGTCCATTCAGACCCAAGCCTCTGTTACACCAGAAGATAAGGTGGAGGACCCCATTCAATAACTAGAATCTGTTACAGCCAAATAGGAGGAGGAGGCAATTCATCCATTGAATCTGTAACCCCAGAAGCGGAGGAGGGGAAATACTTCCAGCCCTACGAATATGTTACATCAGAACAGTAGGAGGAGGAGGTCATTCAGACGCTCCAGTCTGATCCACCAGAACACGAGGATAATGAAGCCATTGATCCCTGCAGTACGTTACATCGGGACAGGAGGAGGAGGATGACATTCAGTCGCTCCAGTCTGATGCACCAGAACAAGAGAATTATGAAGCCATTGATCCCTGGAGGCAGTCATATCAGGACAGGATGAGAAGGATGACATCAAACCCTCCCCTCTGTTCCACCAGACCAAGAGGAGGTTGGGGCCATTCAGTCCATCGGATCTATCACCCCAGACCAAGAGGAGGAGCCCATTCGATCCATTAAGCCGGTTACAGCAAAACAGGAAGATAAGTCATAACAGTCCCTCCTATCTGTTACACGGAAGAGTAGTGTGAAGGACTTTCAGTTCCATATATCTGTTACTGCAGGATAGGAGACCATTCAGTGCCCTCTTATCTAGTGCATCTGGATAGGACGAGGAGGAGGCGATTCAATCTCCCGACTGGGCTCCACCAGAACACCCCTTGGAGGAGACTGGTCAGTCCCACATATCTGTTATGCCAAAGCATGAGGAGGTCATTCAGCCCCTCGAGTCTTTTACATCGGAAAATGAGGTGGGGACACCATTCGGTCACTTGAGTCTGTTACACCAGATCTGTATGAGAGGAGGCCCTTCAGTCCCTTGAGTCTCTAACACACGTATTGAGAGAGGAGGCCATTCAGTCCCTCAAGTCAGTTCCAGTACAATACCAGGAGCCATTCAGAACGTCAGCCTATTAAACCAGAACTATATGAGAGGTGGCCATTCAGTCCATCCTATCTAACACACGTACAACAGGAGGAGGCCATTCAATCCTCCGAGTACGTTGCAACAGAACAGGAGACAGAGGAGGTCATTCGGTTCCTCGAGTCTATTACACAAGCACAGGAGGATTTAGATGTTGATATATTGCCTTGTGTATCGATGTACAGTGGAAAGGATTTTCCTGCATCTCGTTCAGGCAGATCGCCGCACAAATGAAAAATATCGAACATTGGATAGATACACAAAATAAACCCATAGACATACACATCGCGCGCAGACTGTGGTGCAGCAACTGTAGAGAAGATATGTAGAACGATCGGTTCATTCTGTATTGCACTTTTCAGGAGTCTGGTAACTGCCAGGAAGAAACTGATTTTGAATCTGTTCGTGCGCGTTCTCAGACTTTTGTATCTTCTGGCAGATTGAAGTGGATGGAAGCGAGAATGACCCGTGCGGGAGGGTTCTTTGAATATGTTGCCCGCTTTCCCAAGTCAGCAGGAGGTATAGGCAGAGTCAATGGATGGGAGGCGGCATCGCATTCAGGATTGGTCTGTGCTCACGACTCTTTAGTTCCTTATGGGCCTCGGCCGAGCAGCTGCCATACCAGGCTGTGATGCAGCCAGATAGGATGTTATCTCTGTTGGTCTGTAAAAATTGGTAAGAGTCAAATTGGCCATGCCGAAATTACTTAGTTTTCTGAGGAACTATAGGTGCTGTTAAACTGACAAACATTAATGCGCAGGCAGCACCGTGGTTAGTCATGTTTGCCTCACAGCTCTAGTTTCCGAGTTCAATTCCGGCCTTGGTGAACTCTCTGTGCAATTTGCATTATCTACCCCGTGTCTGCGTAGGTTTCCTTTTGATGCTCCTGTTTCCTCCCACAGTCGAAAGATGGGCAGTTGAAATGTATTGGCCATGCTATGCAGCCCCTTATTGTCCAAAAGATAGGCGATCGGTTGGAACTGTGGACTTCAGTAGGCTCTTCTTTCCATGGGTCCATAAGACCATAAGACATAGGAGTGGAAGTATGGCCATTCGGCCCATCGAGTCCACTCCGCCATTCAATCATGGCTGATGGGCATTTCAACTCCACCTACCAGCATTCTCCCTGTAGCCCATGGGTCGATGAATATTTGGTGGTGCGAATGAACTCCTTACGCACTGTAAATTCTATTAATCTATAATCTACAGCACGGCACCAGAATGGAGAAAGAGGCATGTACGACAAATCACTTTGTGAGATTGCCATCTGTCCCCAGCGTTGGTAACGTCAGAACAGGTGGTCATTCAGTCCCTCGAGTCTGTTATAATTATAATCCTTATTAGTGTCACAAGTAGCCTAACATTAACTCTGTAATAAAGTTACTGAGGAGAAGAGGCCATTGAAACCCTCAAGTCCATAAGAACAGAACTGGAGGAGGAGGTCATTCAGTAACTCGAGGCTGACACAGTAGAACAGGGCGAGAACGAGACCATTCAGTACTTGGTGGCAGTTAGACGGAGCCATGAGCAGGACGAGGGCATTCAGTCATTTAATCTTTTACTACAGAACACTAGGACGATGCAGTCATTCAGTCACTTGATAGTGATACTAGACCTGGAGAGGCAGCCATTCAATCCCTCCCGCTTGCTCTACCAGAGACGGAGGAGGAGACAATTCTGTCACTAGCTATATATACATATATATATAAATGTAGAGTACCCAATTCATTTTTTTCCAATTAAGGTGCAATTTAGTGTGGCCAATCCACCTAGCCTGCACATCTTTGGATTCTGGGGGAGAAATCCACTTAAACACGGGGAGAATGTGCAGGCTCCATACGGACAGTGACCCAGAGCCGGGCTCGAACGTGGTTCATCGGCGCCATGAGGCAGCAGTGCTAACCCAGCGCGCCACTGTGCTGCCCCTGTACATAGCTATATTAAGAAAGTCAGTAAGAGCAGGCCATTCAGTACCTCGAGGCTGTTACACAGAAACAGTGGGTCACTCGATTCCATTGCACTGGATCTGGAAGAGGAGAAGTGCGTTTAGACTCTCGTGCCTGTTAACGCAGAGGAAGAGGATTAGACATTCTCTCCATCGCCCGTTATGCCAGAAGAATATTGAAGACGGCATATCTTCGACTTGAGCATCTTGCATCAGAACAGGAGGAGGAGGAGGCCATTAGATCCCTCGAGTCTCTTACATCGGAACAGGATGAGGCCATTCTGTCTATCGACTTCTTTGCACCGGAACAGTAGGAGATCATTTAGTCCCTCGACTCTTTTATACGGGAACAGGAGGAGGAGGCAGTTTAGTCCCTCGACTCTGGTATACCGGAACAGGAGCAGGAGGCCATTCAGTTCCTGGAGTCTGTTACACCGGAACAGAAAGAGGAGGCCATTCAGATCCAGGAGTCTGTTACACCGGAACAGAAGGAGGAGGCCATTTAGTTACAAAATAGTGTAACACTGGAACATGCGGAGGAGACGGCTAATCAACCTAACGTGCCTGACCCTTGAACAGGAGGAGGAGGTGTCGCTTCAGAACTTCGTGTCTGCTGCACCAGTACAAGAACAGGAGACCATTCTGTACCTCGTGTAAGTTACAGCGGAACACGGGGAGAAAGCAATCCTTCAGACCTAAGAGCCTGTTACACCAGAGCAAACGGACGGCCCATAAGGCTGTCAAGTCTATTACACCGGAACAGGAGAATGAGGAGGCCATTCAGTCCCTCAAATCTGTTACACCAAGGTCAGCACGGTGGTGCCGAGGTCGCAGGTTCCATCCCGGCTCTAGGTCATTGTTTGTGTGCAGTTTGCACATTCTCCCCGTTTTTGCGTGGGTTTCGCCCCCACAACAAAAATATTTTCAGGCTAGGTGGATTGGCCACACGAAGTTGCCCCTCAATTGGAAAAAATGAAGTGTGTACTCTAAAATTATTTTTTAAAAGAAAAAAATAGTAGGTTGCAGCGGGACAGAAGGATGAGGAGTGTATCCAGTCCCTGGATTCTGTTATAGACGAGCAAGATGAGAAGGAGGTTGTTCGGTCCCTACTCTTTATCTCACTGGAACTGAAAGAAAAAGCCATTATGTTCCTCCAGTCTGTAACAGATGAGCAGGAGGAAGAAGAGGCCATTTATTCCATCGAGTCTGTTACACCAGAACATGCGTAGGAGGCCATTCCGTGTATCGAGTTCACTGCACCTGAATAGGAGGATACGGGCATTCCCTCTCCCGCCTTGGTACACAAGAACAGGAAGAGATGCCCATTCAGTTTTACCAGTGGTTACACCAAAGTCGGAGGACGAGGCGGTTCAGGCCACGCAGTTTTTTTACACCTGAACAGAAGGAAAACGTGGATCTCATTCAATCCCACGATTCTTTTACGTCAGATTTGTAGGAGGGGGATCTACTTCAATTCCCCGTGTCTGTGACACTGGAACATAGAACACTACAGCGCAGTACGGGCCCTTCCGCCCTTGATGTTGCGCCGACCTGTAAAACCATCTGAAGCCTATCTGACCTACACTATTCCATTTTCATCCATATGTCTATCCAGTGACCACTTAAATTCCCTTAAAGTTGGCGAGTCTACTACTATTGCAGGCAACGCGTTCCGCACCCCTACCACTCTCTGAGTAAAGAAACTGCCTCTGACATCTGTCCTATATATATCACTCCTCAATTTAAAGCTATGTCCCCTCGTGTTGGTCATCACCGTCCGAGGAAAAAGACTCTCACTGTCCACCCTATCTAAACCTCTGACTATCTTATATGTCTCTATTAAGTCACCTCTCAGCCTTCTCCTCTCTAACGAAAACAACTTCAATTCCCTGAGCCTTTCCTCGTAAGACCTTCCCTCCATGCCAGGCAACATCCTAGTAAATCTCCTCTGAACTCTTTCCAAAGCTTCCACATCCTTCCTATAATGTGGTGACCAGAACTGCACGCAGTACTCCAGGTGCGGCCGCACCAGAGTTTTGTACAGCTGCAGCATGACCTCGTGGCTCTTAAACTCAATCCCCCTGCTTATAAAGGCTAGCACACCATATGCCTTCTTAACAGCCCTATTAACCTGGGTGGCAACTTTCAGGGATTTATGTACCTGGATGCAGAGATCTCTCTGTTCATCTACGCTACCAATACTCTTGCCATTACATTACCCCAGTACTCTGCATTCCTGTTACTCCTTCCAAAGTGAACCACCTCACACTTTTCCGCATTAAACTCCATCTGCCACCTCTCAGCCCAGCTCTGCAGCTTATCTATGTCCCTCTGTATCCTATAACATCCTTCAGGACTATCCACAACTCCACCGACCTTCGTGTCATCTGCAAATTTACTAACCCACCCTTCTACACCCTCTACCTGGTCATTTATAAAAATGCCAAACAGCAGTGGCCCCAAAACAGATCCTTGCGGTACACCACTAGTAACTGAACTCCAGGATGAACATTTGCCATCAACCACCACCCTCTGTCTTCTTTCAGCTAGCCAATTACTGATCCAAACCGCTAAATCACATTCAATTCCATACTTCCGTATTTTCTGCAACAGCCTACCGTGGTAAACCTTATCAAACGCCTTACTGAAATCCATATACACCACACCAACCGCTTTACTCTCATCGACCTGTTTGGTCACCTTCTCAAAAAACTCAATAAGGTTTGTGATGCATGACCTACCCTTCACAAAACCGTGTTGAGTATCGCTAATCAACTTGTTCTTTTCAAGATGATTATAAACCCTATCTCTTATAACCTTTTCCAACATTTTACCCACAACCGAAGTAAGGCTCACAGGTCTATAATTGCCAGGGTTGTCTCTATTCCCCTTCTTGAACAAGGGGACAACATTTGCTATCCTCCAGTCTTCCGGCACTATTCCTGTCGACAAAGACGACATAAAGATCAAGGACAAAGGCTCTGCAATCTCCTCCCTGGCTTCCCAGAGAATCCTAGGATAAATCCCATCTGGCCCAGGGGACTTATCTATTTTGACATTTTCCAAAATTGCTAACACCTCCTCCTTTTGAACCTCAATTCCATCTAGCCTGGTCGACTGAACCTGAGTGTTCTCCTCCACAACATTGTCTTTCTCTAGTGTAAACACTGACGAAAAATATCCATTTAATGCTTCTCCTATCTCCTGATTCCACACACAACTTTCCACTACTATCCTTGATTGGCCCTAATCTTACTCTAGTCATTTTTTTGTTCCTGATATACCTATAGAAAGCCTTAGGGGTTTCCTTGATCCTTTCCGCCAACGACTTTTCGTGTCCTCTCCTCGCTCTTCTTAACTCTCCCTTTAGGTCCTTCCTGGCTAACTTGTAACTCTCAAGTACCCTAACTGAGCCTTCATGTCACATCCTGACATAAGCCTTCTTCTTCCTCTTGACAAGTGCTTCAACTTCCTTAGTAAACCACGGTTCCCTTGATCGACAACTTCCTCCCTGCCTGACAGGTACATACTTATCAAGGACACGCAGTAGCTGTTCCTTGAAAAAGCTCCACATTTCGATTGTACCCATCCCCTGCAGTTTCCTTCCCCATCCTATACATCCTAAATCTTGCCGAATAGCATCATAATTGCCTTTCCCCCAGCTATAATTCTTGCCTTGCGGTATATACCTATCCCTGCCCATTGCTAAAGTAAACATAACCGAGTTGTGATCACTATCACCAAAGTGCTCACCTACATCTAAATGTAACACCTGGCCGGGTTCATTACCCAGTACCAAATCCAATGTGGCCTCGCCCCTTGTTGGCCTGTCTACAAACTGTGTCAGAAAACCCTCCTGCACACACTGCACAAAAACTGACCCATCTATAGTACTCGAACTATAGTATTTCCAGTCAATATTTGGAAAGTTAAAGTCCCCCATAACAACTACCCTGTTACTCTCGCTCCTGTCAAGAATCATATTTGCAATCCTTTCCTCTACATCTCTGGAACTATTCGGAGGTCTATATACAACTCTCAACAGGGTGACCTCTCCTCTACGGTTCCTAACCTCGGCCCATACTGCCTCAGTAGACGAGTCCTCAAGCGTTCTTTCTACCGCCGTAATACTTTCCTTGATTAACAATGCCACCCCACCCCCCCTCTTTTACCATCTTCTCTGTTCTTACAGAAACATCTAAATACTGGAACCTGCAACAACCATTCCTGTCCCTGCTCTACCCATGTCTCCGAAATCGCCACAACATCGAGATCCCAGGTACCAACCCATGCTGCAAGCTCACCCACCTTATTCCGGATGCTCCTGGCGTTGAAGTAGACACACTTCAAACCAGCGTCCTGCTTTCCGGTGCCCTATTTCGAACTTTTAACCCTATCCCTGACCTCACTACTCTCAAGATCCTGTACACTGGGACTACAATTTAGGTTCCCATCCCCCTGCTGAATTAGTTTAAACCCCCCGAAGAGCACTAGCAAATCTCCCCCCCCCCAGGATCTTGGTACCCCTCTGGTTCAGGTGAAGACCATCCTGTTTGTAGAGGTGCCACCTACCCCAGAATGAGCACCAATTATCCAGGAACCCAAAACCTTCCCTCCTGCACCATCCCTGTAGCCACGTGTTCAACTCCTCTCTCTCCTTATTTCTCACAGGAGAGGCAGTAGGCCATTCAGCCCATCCTGTCCGTTACACCTGAAGAGGAAGAGGAGGATGAAGCCACTCAGCCCCTCAATCCAGCGACGCCATAACAGCAGGAGGAGGACGCCATTACCTCTCTGGTGTCTGTTACACAAGTATAGTAACAGGAGGCCATCCAGTCCTTCTAGTCTGTCACACTGGGACAGGTGGATTAGAGGCCATTCATCCATTCGATTCAGCTCCACCGGAACAGGAGGAGGAAGTCACTGAGTCCCTCGAAACGTTGCATCTGAACCGGAGGAGGAGGCCATTCAGTCCATCAATTCTCTTGTACACAAATGTGGAGGAGGAGATCATTCGGTACCTTGTGCCTGTTATTCTGGAACATTCAGCCCCTCGAGTGTCTTTCACCAGAACACGAAAAGCAGGAGGCCATTCAGCCCCTCGAGTGTCTCACACCAGAACACTAACAGGAGGAGGATATTCGGTCTCTCGAGTTTGTTTATCCGCAACAGGAAACAAACAAGGCCCCACTGTCTAAAGTGTTTGAAGATGCAAATGGAAATTATCGTGAGGCATGTGTGTCTGTCACACAGGAATAGGATGAGGAGGAGGCCATTCATTCCTTCGGGTCAGTTATAGAGGAACAAAAATCATTTATTCAGTCCTTTTTGAAGTGGAACAGAATGTTTGCATTCAGCCTCGGCACAGTTACAGATTAATTACAAATAATATCACATCTCCGTTCGCCACTCGTGTTCTTACTTTCACACATCATCCCAGATTGCTGCTCCCTATGCCGTGATGGCACAGTCTGAATCTGAGCCATCCAGCCCCAGAGTTGCCCAGACTGCTGCTACCCATGCCGTGATGGCACAGTCTGAATATGAGCTCTCCAGCCCCAAAGCAGCCCAGACTGCTGCTTCCCATGCCGTGATGGCACAGTCTGAATCTGTGCCCTCCAGTCCCGGAGCATAGAACATAGAACATAGAACAGTACAGCACAGAACAGGCCCTTCGGCCCTCGATGTTGTGCCGAGCAATGATCACCCTACTTAAACCCACGTAACCCGTATACCCGTAACCCAACAATCCCCCCATTAACCTTACACTACGGGCAATTTAGCATGGCCAATCCACCTAACCCGCACATCTTTGGACTGTGGGAGGAAACCGGAGCACCCGGAGGAAACCCACGCACACACGGGGAGGACGTGCAGACTCCGCACAGACAGTGACCCAGCCGGGAATCGAACCTGGGACCCTGGAGCTGTGAAGCATTGATGCTAACCACCATGCTACCGTGAGGCCCCTGAGATACCGTGAGCTTCTCAGGCTGCTGCTACCCATGCCGTGATGGCACAGTCTGAATATATGCCCTCCAGCCCCGGAACTGCCCAGATTGCTGCTACCCATGCCGTGATGGCACAGTCTGAATCTGTGCCCTCCAGTCCCGGAGCATAGAACATAGAACATAGAACAGTACAGCACAGAACAGGCCCTTCGGCCCTCGATGTTGTGCCGAGCAATGATCACCCTACTTAAACCCACGTAACCCGTATACCCGTAACCCAACAATCCCCCCATTAACCTTACACTACGGGCAATTTAGCATGGCCAATCCACCTAACCCGCACATCTTTGGACTGTGGGAGGAAACCGGAGCACCCGGAGGAAACCCACGCACACACGGGGAGGACGTGCAGACTCCGCACAGACAGTGACCCAGCCGGGAATCGAACCTGGGACCCTGGAGCTGTGAAGCATTGATGCTAACCACCATGCTACCGTGAGGCCCCTGAGATACCGTGAGCTTCTCAGGCTGCTGCTACCCATGCCGTGATGGCACAGTCTGAATATATGCCCTCCAGCCCCGGAACTGCCCAGATTGCTGCTACCCATGCCGTGATGGCACAGTCTGAATATATGCCCTCCAGCCCCAGAACTGCCCAGACTGCTGCTACCCATGCCGTGATGGCACAGTCTGAATCTGAGCCCTCCAGACCCAGAGAAGCCCAGACTGCTGCTACCCATGCCGTGATGGCACAGTCTGAATATGAGCTCTCCAGCCCCAGAGCAGCCCAGATTGCTGCTACCCATGCCGTGATGGCACAGTCTGAATCTGTCCCCTTGAGACCCAGAGCTGATCGACGATGTCCCGAAAGGCGGTCTGCCGTTTCCCCCAATGAAAGCCAGCAACCTTCGCCCAGCTGTGCTGCACTCACTGAGGAAGCTCCCTGTACGAGCACTCGGCAATTGAGGGAATTCTGAAGAAAAGGACGACGGGAATACACGTGTGGTGGAGGAGAGGGTAAACAAAGAACAAAGAACAATATAGCACAGCATCAGGTCATTAGGCCAACCAAACCTCTTCCGGTCATAATACAAAACCCTATCTATTGTCGAGATGCCTTTTGAACCCTATTAATGTATCTGTTTCCACAACCTCCCCGGCAGCGTGTCCAGGCACCACTCTCTGTGCCAAAGCTCCTTCCTCTCGCATCTCCTCTAACCTTTGCCCCAGGGACCTTAAAACTATGCCCCCTGGTGACTGATCCCTTCACCCTGCAAAAGCGTGCCTATCTATCCACTCCATCCATGCCCCTAATAATCTTGCAGAACCCTGGCAAGCCGCCGGAAAACCTTCGTCGTACTAATGAAAATACTCCGAGTCTATTCAGCCTCAGCACAGAGCTAACTTCCTCCAGAGGAGGCAACATCGTGGTAACGCTCCCCTGCACTCTCACCAAAAGGATCCACATCCTTCTGCTTGTGTGGCAACTTGAATTGTGCGTAATATTCTAAGTGCAGCCTTACGAAGTTCCGAGACTACTGTGACATGACGTGGCAGTTTCCATACCCGGTACGCCTTCCATATGCTTCCTTGAATACATTGTCCACTTTTGTTGCCACTTTCAAAGATCTGTGGACATGTCCGCCAAGATAGCTGTTATCTTCTATATCCCGACTAGTTTCCATTTACTCTCCATTTCACCTCGAACTACGAAAATGCATTTAATCACATTTTTCCGGTTTAAACTCCATTTGCCATTTCTGTGCTCACGTCTCCAAGATGAATATGTCCTGTGGTATCCTTCGACAAACCCCAACACTTTAAGGCCTGATTAACCTTGGTGTCTTCCGCGAACTTACTTATTTGGCCAGCTACACTTTCATAGAACATAGAACAGTACAGCACAGAACAGGCCCTTCGGCCCTCGATGTTGTGCCGAGCAATGATCACCCCACTTAAACCCACATACCCCTAACCCAACAATCCCCCCATTAACCTTTACACTACGGGCAATTTAGCATGGCCAATCCACCTAACCCGCACATCTTTGGACTGTGGGAGGAAACCGGAGCACCCGGAGGAAACCCACGCACACACGGGGAGGACGTGCAGACTCCACACAGACAGTGACCCAGCCGGGAATCGAACCTGGGACCCTGGAGCTGTGAAGCATTGATGCTAACCACCATGCTACCGTGAATCCTCCAAATCGGTTATGAATACTCCAAGCGGGGCCAGCACGGTGGCGCAGTAGGTTAGCATTGCTGCCTCACGGCGACGAGGTTTCAGGTTCGATCTCGGCTCTGGGTCACTGTCCGTGTGGAGTTTACACACTCTCCCCGTGTTTGCGTGGGTTTCGACCCCACAACCTAAAGATGTGCAGATTAGGTGAATTGGCCACGCTAAGTTATCCCTTAATTGGGAAAGAAAGTAATTGGGTATTCTAAATAACACCCTTCCACTGCAACTCTCTGCCTTCTGTGTCCATGTCTCCAACATCCACTGCCTTCCACTCATCAATTATCTTTGTCACCTCGTCAAAAAAAATCGATCAATTTAGTCAGATACAATTTATCCTTCACACGCTGTCTGTTGCTGATGTCTCCATTTGTTTCAAAATGGATATAAATTATGTACCTGAGAATTACCTCCAATCATTTGCCTGCTACCGACTTGAGACTCGGCAACCGAAAGTATAATGGAATTTCCTGCTACCTTTCTTAAACAGCGGTACGATATTAGCTATTCTCCTGTCCTCTGGGATGTCATGTGTAGCCGAAGAAGACACGAATATGTCAGTCTGGGCCCCAGAAATTCCCTCCCTTGCTTCCCTCAGTTATCCCGGCAGAATCTCATCCGGCCTCGGAGACGTGTCTAATTTATTGTATTTTAAAAGTCCCAATATCTCCTCCTTATCGATGTCAGTATGACCGAGATTGATCACACACCCTACCCAAGAATCATCATCCACAATGTCCCTTTCTGTGGTGAATAGTGATGCCACGTACTCATTTAGTATCTCGTTATTTCTTCTAGCTTACAACAGAGATTCCCCTCAATCTCCTTAATTGGTCCAATCGTTTCCCTGGCCACCCACTTTCTTTTTACAAATGAATTAAATGTTGTTGGAATCACCTTAGTTCTATTTGCGAAGGACTTTTCATGACTCCTCCTAGCACTCCCAATTTCTCGTCGTCATACCTTCCTGCTTCTGTTATACTCCTCAACGGTTTCGTCTGTCATCACCCTTCTGGATCTTACAATAGTCTACTTTTTTCTTAATGACGTTAATCACAATGCCACTCGTTATCCAAGGTTCCCTGGAATTCCAATACTTATCTCTCGTTCTCTCAGGAAAATGACTTTCCAGAATTCTGATCAACTGTCCCTTGAAAGACTTCCACATGTCCCATGCAGATTTACCGTCCAACAGCCGCACCCAATCCAAATTCTTCAATTCCTGTCTAATGTTATCGCAATTTGCCTTTTCGCTAATTTCGCACCTTAACCCGAGGGATACTCTCATCCCTGTCCAAAAGTACCCTAAAACGTACAGAATTGTAGTCAATGCTCCTAAAATGTTACCCTACTGGAAGCTGTACCACCAGTCCAGGCTCATTCCGCAATAACCGATCGAGTACTGCCTCTTCACCGTTTGGACTATCTACACACTGATTCATGAAGCCTTTCTGGGTACACATTACAACTTCTGCCCCATCCAAACCTCTGGCACTAATTTAGTCCCAGTCAATGTCGGGGAAGTTAAATTCCACCACGAAAACGACCCTGTTATTTTATCATCTGTGTAAAATCTCTCCACCTATATCAATCTCTATCTCTCGATCGCAGTTTGCGGGCCTATAATGAATTCCCAACATTGTGATTACCGCCTTCCTCTTCCTGAATTCTACCCTGATTGCCTCAGTTTACAGCCTCCGAGGTGTCTTCCCGCTGTACGACGATGGAATTCTCCTTGGCAAGTAATGGTCCTTGACAAGTAATGTTCCTTGCCCGCCCCTTTCAAATTCCCCTCTACCTGTCCTTAAGCATTTATACCCACCAACGTTGAGCTGCCAATCTTGCCCTTCCTTCAACCACTTGGTTTTGTTAGCTGGTTAAAAGCGAATGAACATATTTGGGTGTTGGTTTTTAATACAGAATGATGGACAAGTGTAAGCTGTGATGGGGTAGTCTCGTGTGGATGTAACAGTGGAGATCTGGGTATCCATGGTGGAAAAGGGAAGTTTCACAATGGGAACAGAGTCGCTCAGAGTTGAATACATTCCGTAAATTGCATTTCTGTCTCCTCCTCGTCCGTACATTTCTCCCAATTCGGTCCTGGCCTCTGTATTTCTGGTGGGAATATCCACTCAGGTAGTGTCCACGACCCATCCATTTTCAGAAGCTTCATCAATTACCCTCCCTCTGTAAATATGTCAATGATGCGTCAGGCTGATGATTTACTTATCTGCGAGACATTATCCCAATTTCCACACAATCCCCAGATTTTAATCATTAGGACTTAATAGGATCGACACTGCTGGATTTCCCGTTGTCATGTCTCGTTCCAATATCGATGTCGGGTGGTCCATTCATTGTTATTTATGGATATACTTAGAACAACTCTCGGCCATTACAGAGGAAATGTAAGCTTCAACCACATTGCAGTGATTCTGGAGTTGCATGTGGGCCAGTCCTGGTAAGGACTGCAATTTCCTTCTCTGAAGGACATTAGTTAACCTGATATGTTTTCACAAAAATTGACAATAGGTAAAAGTTATCATTAGACTTTTAATTCTGAATTTGTTTCATAATTAACTTAAATTCCAACAATTTCCGTGGTGGAATTGGAACATTGTGCCCATCCGAGTATTGCCCCTTTATCACTGAATTCAGCGACAATACCGCTGTGTTCTTGAAGAATTGGGGTCGGTAGGGAAGAGCCGTCCTCCATCTCTATCTTCACAGCGCTTCTCCTCCCTGCAGCCTCTGCTCCATTTGTTGGGCCTGTTACAGATCCAGATACACAGTAACTACGGTTCCCATTCCTCGTCCAAGAGATGTTTCACCAAATGCTCTCTCCTCCCTGAATATATGCAGCAGCTCACAGCACAACCTCCAGATACACATCCACAGAATCTCCATTAACATCAAGTAACAGAAGGAAGTTGGAAGCGACTCAACTACAAACTATATCCCTGGGTGATGTTCACGAGGGATGTTCCTCCTGTTGCTGAATGTATGTTCAGCTCAGAGTGTCTACACAGACGTTCAGTGAACAGTCACAGCCTAAGTTTCAAAAACGTGTCAGAGCTTCTGAAATCCTCTGTTTAACATTGAGTCCGACAAGGGAGATGCCAGAAACTGAACCCAAAGGATTTCTTGTTTTATGAACCTTGCCACACTAGCACCAGTGACTTTACGGAGACGAAATGAAAAGCAGGGAGAGATATTGAGGGACATGAATTTACTTTTAACTGGAATTTGTACACCTAATTAGCGGGGATACGCTGTGGTGGTATCGGAAAATGGACTGTGAAAAATTGTTGGGGTGGTTGAAAGACAAGAAGGGAAAATTAAAATTCTGAAAGGACCGGGTTGATTGAAACAACCAATTGACGTTACACAAAGAAGCTGCCTCAGATTACCTGCCGAAGCTGGATACACCTCGACACGTTGTCCGTCCCGATTCGGGCAACTCTGGAAGTGACCAGCCGTGTGGCTGTACCTTTTGTGAATCGACATTTCACAGCACAGGGACAAGTATCAGTGAAAACTGCTGTTCGGGAGAGATATGGCGTGGGGTTGGGAACGGGAATATTGCAGTGGCTCGCTGGGGTGGGTGTCCTTGCGTGTTTTCGGGCTCTGTTTGAACATGAAAAGGCTGAACCATTTTGGTAAATGGACAGAGAATGGGAGAATAAGACGGACAAATCCATGGAGGGGTTTGATCAGATTAGTGAGCAAAATTGCGCTGTGCCAGAGCGGCTGGTGAGCACAAGGAAGATGGATCAAGTGTATTTGCTGAGCTGATTGCATACGGAGAGCAGATGTTGCGAAACAATTTGATACTGCAGCTCTGTAACTGAGAGATTAGTCAGCAGCGAATTGGGATAGTCGAGTGTGGAAAACACATTGACAGCTGGTGAGCCAGAGGACGATATTGTGAAGGTGACAGGAGGTATTATTAATGAGGGAGTGAATAGGAGTTGAGAAATATGCTCTACGTTAAAGGGTACAAGAGGGGGTAATGAGCCTGGAACAAACTTAGGCACAGGAAGGCAGTCAGTCGATGTCCATGTTTCCATTACTTATATTCAAAAGGACAGTAATTCAGTGAAAAGTGGATTATGAATATAAATGCTGCATATTTTATCAGAAGCAATTCCACTAGGAGCCAGAGTGAACTAAAAAAAGAATCACTAAAAGTCTACGTTTCGTAGATTTAATGATGTGATTTAGACATCCAACTAAAACAACAAAATCAGGGCAGAGTAAGTAGCAAGAACAGTAATGCAGTGAAACAGGATTTGTACAATTATAGTCTGGATGGAGAGACTTACCAGGCACACAAATAGTCGCCAGGATCGGATAATATCCCTTTTGAATAATCAGAAGTACCACTCGAATCCTCAATTTGGTTGGCAACAGTGGGTGGGCAATATTTGCAAAAGTCCAGAGTATATTCCTGTCCATTCTTGAAACGTTCCAATTGATTGTTCGCAGATTCTGATCCACTTCTGTAAAGTTCTGATTGGTCGTACTTAGATTCTGATACATTGTTGTAACATTCCACTCGATTTCTCTCAGATTCTGATGTCTGTCTGGAACCGCTGATCTCTGTTAATGTTGGAGTTCACACTCCCACTGACAGTTTGGTATAACACACTGAAAATAATCCCTTATTAATAGAACAGGGAAACCCTCTAGTGATACGGTTAGGGTCCATGGAGACTGACATTAATGACGGTCGCTGAACAAACAGTTTCTGTTAACCCCATTTTGATCCAACATATATTATCTGATAATAATAGAGGAGATTATTTATTCTTATAGTTTGGGGTTATGCGTCAGTGAGGAATGGAGAAGTGATAATCTTTGAGGGACTATATAATCTTTCAAGTTTCCTCGGAAATCCGAGTGTTTCTTTTGTTAACATGGAGATAGAGCTGGTGATATTGTTATGTGCAGCAAAAACTTAGCAATCCTTATAGATGTTTTACATAGATCTTTTCAGGAAGCTTCGCATTGGACAATATCATCTGATCAGTACAACGATAGCCAGTGTCTTCCATAAGAATATAATATATCGTAATTAAGTTAGGACATTCGGCCCAAAAGTCAGTCCGCCAATCAGTCCTGACTGATATGTTCCTCAATCCCATCCTATCGCCTTCTCCCCCAGAACCAATGATCCCGTAATTAATTAAGAAGTCCTCTTATTAACCAAGAACACCAGGTTTGTTCTTGAGATGCAGTTACGTGTCGGTCTCAGGCCAAGAGCTAGAAGGTGTAACTAGACGGTATGTTACTTTCTTGGAACATTAACACTTTAGAACGAGGAGCAGGAATGGGGCACTTAGCCTCTCGAAGGTGCTTCACCGTTACATCTGTCTAACTCCTCCCTACATTTACTCACTGTCCGCGGATCTACCACACTCTGGTGTCGTGAATTCCACCGATTCACAACTCGTTATGAGAAGGAGTTTTCCTCGTCTCCGTTCTAAATTTCCTACCACCTACACCGAGACTATGACCTCTCGTTTTAGAATGCCCCACAAGAGGAAACATACACCTCAAGTCTATTTCATTCATATATTTTATCATCGTATGCACCTCATTTTTACCTCTCCTCATTCTTCTAACTTCGAGATTGAATTGCCCTAAACTGCTCAATCTCTTCGTATGACAAAGTCCTCATCACTGCAATCGATCTAGTGACCCTCCATGAAGTGCCTCCAAATCACTTCATCGGGCCTCAAATTCGGAGACCGAAACTGTGCGTAATACTCCAGATACTGTCTCACCAATACCCTGCTCAGGTGCAGCAGCATTTACTAACCCTTCTACCCTCGTTGTTATCAATAAATACCAACGCTCCGTTGAATTTCTTTATGACCTGCTGGACATGCATACTAGTTTTCTGCGACTTATGCACGAGGTTAATCACCTCCTCTGCAACAGAACACTCCGCAACCTCTCCTCATCTAGATAAAAAGTTGTCTTTCCATTTTTCCGCCTAAATATAAGCCCTCACAGTTTTCGACGTTTACATCGATCTGCCACATTTTTGCCCATTAACCTCACCGATAGATATCCACTTCTAGGTTTTTTATTTCCTCATTGCAGCTCACTGCCCCACATATTTTACTGTCATCCAACAATAGGAAGGACATTCACATTGAATTATGATTGTTCTGTTCAGTCGATCCTGAGTAAGTCGCTTCACATAGAATTATCGCTTTGTCTCATGTAAGGCACAATAATATAAAGGCTCTTCTCTTAAAACTATCTCTTAGTATTATGTGCAGTACAATCTCTGACAGAGGCTTCACATAAAACCAAGTCTTAGCGTTGTGTACTAAATAAAATTCTTAAGTGTCTTCACATAAAACTATCTCTCAGTGTTATGTACAGCGTCATGCAGCAGAGGACAGCAGAGCAGAACTACCGATTGGCTGTTCCGGGGAGATTTGCATACGTGCAGTGCGGTTAGCCTAATTTGAAGGTGTACCTGCGAAAGAGACCCGAGGAGTTTGAGTGAAGGCAAGCATCCAGCAGAGGGTAGCAGAGCAGAGCTACTGATTGGTTGTTCCGGGGAGGTTTGCATACGTGCAGTACGGTCAGCCTAATTTGAAGGTGGTTTGTGGAGGGGCTGTTGTCAAATGACAGTTAAACCCGAAACACGTCCTCAGTGTTTCCCCTCCTACTTTCTCCACCTACCTACCAAAAAAAAACATCCACCGTCGTTGGGAAGTGGGAGCAGGGACTTATCGTGAAGGTGAGTGAGTGCCTTTAAATTTGCTTACCTTTCAGCGGGAGCAGCCTCTGGATTTTCGGTGGGAACAGGGGCCTGTCAGGAAGATGAGTGAGTGCCTTTAAATTTGCTTACCTTTCAGCGGGAGCAGCCTCTGGATTTTCGGTGGGAGCAGGGCCTGTCAGGAAGATGAGTGAGTGCCTTTAAATTTGCGAACCTTTCAGTAGGAGCAGCCTCCGGATTTTCGGTGGGAGCAGGGGCCTGTCGGGAAGGTGAGTGCCTGCAACAAGTCGGGTGACTGCTAAACCCGAGACACTACACTTGCAGTGTCCCCCACCCTCCCACCTCCTCCAACAAAAGGATTTGAGGGAATACCAGGTAAGAAGCTTGTGCAGATCAAAGTGACACAGCCGGAGTGAGCACATCCAGAGTGGGAATTGCAACTTGGTAATTTAGTGCAGTGAGGTAATTCGGTGCAGAGTGAGAGAAGGTGCTTTTTCGGAGGTGCTTTTTGACCCTGGTAAGTGACTGGTAAGTAGTTTTTCTTTTCATTGTCTAATTTATTCATTTTTATTTTGAAATTGTTGTTCTATAAGTTTACCTAAGGCTTAAGACATGGCAGGAGATCCCAGACCTCTGCCATGCTCCTTGTGTGCGATGTGGGAGCTCAGGGACACGTCCAATGTCCCTGGCTCGTTCACCTGCAGGAAGTGTGATCAGTTGCAGCTTCTGTTAGACCACTTGACGGCTCTGGAGCTGCGGATGGACTCACGTTGGAGCATCCGCGATGCTGAGGAGGTCGTGGATAGCACGTTTACCGAGTTGGTCACACCGCAGGTGAAAATTAATGAGGGAGGTAGAAAATGGGTGCCCAAGAGAAAGAGCCAGAGTAGGAAGGCAGTGCAGGTGTCCCCTGCGGTCATCTCCCTGCAAAACAGATATACCGCTTTGGATACTGTTGAGGGAGATGGCTCACCAGGGAAAGGCAGCAGATGCCAGGTTCATGGCACCGTTGCTGGCTCTGCTGCACGGTAGGGCAGGAAGAAAAATGGAAGTGCTATAGTGATAGGGGACTCGATCGTAAGGGGACTGGACAGGCGGTTCTGTGGACGCAATCGAGACTGCAGGATGCTATGATGCCTCCCTGGTGCAAGGGCCACGGAAGTCTCGGAGCGGCTGCAGGAGATTCTGGAGGGGGCGGGGGGGGAGGGTGGACAACCAGCTGTCGTGGTGCACATAGGCACCAACAATATAGGCAAAAAGCGGGATGAGGTCCTACAAGCTGAATTCAGGGAGTTAGGAGTTAAACTAAAAAGTAGGACCTCAAAGGTATTAATCTCAGAATTGCTACCAGTGCCACGAGCTAGTCAGAGGAGGACTGTCAGAATAGATAGGATTAATGCGTGGCTCGAGAGATGGTGCAAGAGGGAGGCATTCAAATTCCTGTGGCATTGGGACCGGTTCTGAGGGAGGTGGGACCAGTACAAACCAGGCGGTCTGCACCTGGGCAGGATTGGACCGATGTCCTAGGGGGTTTGTTTGCTAGAGCTGTTGGGAAGGGTTTAAACTAATGTGGCAGGGGGATGGGAACCGATGTAGGAAGTTGGGAGGTAGTAAAACAGAGACAGAAGCAAAAGGAAGTAAGGGGAAAAGTGCAAGGCAGAGAAGACATAGTCAAAAAGCAAAAAGGCCGACAGTACAAGGGACAGTGACTGAGGAGAGCTCAGTGAATAGGCCCAGTGATACTAAAAGGAGTAAAACTGGAGATGTTAAGGTTCAAAACAGAGGTAAAAAAACCAACATATGTGTACTTTACCTGAATGCTCGTAGTATTCGGAATAAAGTAAATGAGTTGATGGTGCAAATCATCGTGAATGACTATGATTTAGTGGTCATTACTGAAACATGGTTAAAGGATGGTCACGACTGGGAGTTAAATATCCGAGGGTATCAAACTATTCGGAAGGACAGAGTGGATGGTAAGGGAGGTGGTGTTGCTCTGTTATTTAAGGATGACATCCGGGCAATAGTTAGGGATGATATCGGCGCTATGGAGGATAAGGTTGAATCCATTTGTGTTGAAATCAGGAATAGTAAGGCGGAAAAGTCACTGATAAGAGTAGTCTTTCGGCCACCAAATAGTAACGTTATGGTGGGGCAGGCAATAAACAAAGAGATAACTGATGCATGTAGAAATGGTACAGCAGTTATCATGGGGGATTTTAATCTACATGTCGATTGGCTTAACCAGGCAAACTTGAGGAGGTGTTTATTGAATGTATCCGCGATAGTTTCCTAGATCAGTATGTAATGGAACCTACGAGGGAACAAGCGGTCCTAGATCTTGTCATGTGTAATGAGACAGGATTGATTCATGATCTCATATTTAGGGATCATCTCGGAAGGAACGATCACAATATGGTGGAATTTAAAATACAGATGGAGAGTGAGAAGGTAAAATCAAATACTAGTGTTTTGTGTTTATACAATGGAGATTACAATGGGAGGAGAGAAGGACTAGCTAAGGTAGACTGGGAGCAAAGCATTTATGGTGGAACAGTTGAGGAACAATGGATAACCATCCAAGCGATTTTTCACAGTGCTCAGCAAAGGTTTATACCCACAAAAAGGAAGGACGGTAGAAAGAGGGAAAATCGACCGTGGATATCTAAAGGAATAAGGGAGAGTATCAGATTGAAGGAAAGAGCATATAAAGTGGCAAAGATTGCTGGGAGATTAGAGGACTGGGAAATCTTTAGGGGGCAACAGAAAGCTACTAAAAAAGCTATAAAGAAGAGTAAGATAGAGTATGAGAGTAAACTTGCTCAGAACATAAAAGCAGACAGCAACAGTTTTTACAAATATATAAGCAAAAAAGAGTGGCTAAGGAAAATATTGGTCCTTTAGAGGATGAGAAGGGAGTTTTAATAATGGGAGATGAGGAAATGGCTGAGGAACTGAACAGGTTTTTTGGCTCGGGCTTCACAGTGGAAGACACAAATACCATGCCAGTGACTGATAGAAATGAGGTTGTGACAGGTGATGACCTGGAGAGGATTGTTATCGCTAAGGAGGTAGTGATGGGCAAGCTAATGGGGCTAAAGGTAGAGAAGTCTCCTTGCCCGGATGGAATGCATCCCAGAGTGCTAAAAGAGATGGCTAGGGAAATTGCAGATGCACTAGTGATGATTTACCAAAATTCACTAGACTCTGGGGTGGTCCCGGTGGATTGGAAATTAGCAAACGTGACACCACTGTTTAAAAAAAGAGGTAGGCAGAGAGAAGGAAATTATAGGCCAGTGAGCTTAACGTCGGTAGTAGGGAAGATGCTGGAATCTATCATCAAGGAAGAAATAGCGAGGCGTCTGGATAGAAATTGGCCCATTGGGCAGACGGAGCAAGGGTTCATAAAGGGCAGGTCGTGCCTAACTAATTTAGTGGAAATTTTTGAGGACATTACCAGTGCAGTGGATATCGGGGAGCCAATGGATATGGTATATCTGGATTTCCAGAAAGCTTTTGACAAGGTGCCACACAAAAGACTTCTGCATGAGATAAAGATGAATGGCATTAAGGGTAAAGTAGTAGCATGGATAGAGGATTGGTTAATTAATAGAAAGCAAAGAGTGGGGATGAATGGTGCTTCTCTGTTTGGCGATCAGTAGATAGTGGTGTCCCTCAGTGATCCGTGTTGGGCCCACAATTGTTCACAATCTACATAGATGATTTGGAGTTGGGGACCAAGGTCAATGTGTCCAAGTTTGAAGATGACACTAAAATGAGTGGTAAAGCGAAAAGTGCAGAGGATAGTGAAATTCTGCAGAAGGATTTGGAAAGGTTAAATGAATGGGCTAGGGTCTGCAAATGGAATACAATGTTGACAAATGTGAGGTTATCCATTTTGTTAGGAATAACAGCAAACGGGATTATTTTTTAAACAATAAAATATTAAAGCATGCTGCTGTGCAGAGAGACTTGGGTGTGCTAGTGCATGAGTCACAGAAAGTTGGTTTACAAGTGCAACAGGTGATTAAGAAGGCAAATGGAATTTTGTCCTTCATTGCTAGAGGGATGGAGTTTAAGACTAGGGAGGTTATGCTGCAATTGTATAAGTTGTTAGTGAGGCCATACCTGGAGTATTGTGCTCAGTTTTGGTCTCCTTACTTGAGAAAGAACGTATTGGCACTGGAGGGTGTGCAGAGGTGATTCACGAGGTTAACCCAGAGATGAAGGGGTTGGATTACGAGGAGAGGTTGAGTAGACTGGGACTGTTCTCGTTGGAATTTAGTAGGATGAGGGGGGATCTTATCGAAACATTTAACATTATGAAGGGAATAGATAGGATCGATGCGGGCAGGTTGTTTCCACTGGCGGGTGAAAGTAGATCTACGAGGCATAGCCTCAAAATATGGGGAAGTAGATTTAGGACTGAGTTTAGGAGGAACTTCTTCACCCAAAGGGTTGTGAATCTATGGAATTCCTTGCCCAGTGAAGCAGTTGAGTCTCCTTCATTAAATATTTTAAAGGTAAAGATAGATAGTTTTTTGACGAAAAAAGTGATTAAGGGTTATGATGTTAGGGCCGGAAAGTGGAGCTGAGTCCACAAAAGATCAGCCACGATCTCATTGAATGGCGGAGCAAGCTCGAGGGGCCAGATCGCCTAATCCTGCTCCTAGTTCTTATGTTCTTATTTTAGCAAGGGGTTTTACAAAGAACTATCTCTATCTGCTATGTACAGCAAGATATTAGCAAGAGGCATCACATGGAACCATGTTTCAGTGTAATGTACAGAACGATCTTCGTTAAAAGGTTCATTTAATATTATCTCCAAATGTAATGTATAGCACAATCTTAGCAATAAGCTTCTAAATTAACTACTCTCAGTTTTCTGTACGGCACAAACTTAGCAAGAGATAACATAGACAATTATATCTTTGTGTACTATATCGGATGACCTTAAGAAGAAACTTCACATAGAACTATTCCTCAGGGATGTGTACTGTACAGATTAGCAAGCGGCTTCACAAAGACCACTCTCTCAGTGCAATGCGCAGTCCAGATGAACAAGAGGCTTCACAAATAATTATTTCTCAGTGTTTTATACAGTACAGATTAGCAAGCGGATTTACAAAGAACAATCTCTCAGTGTAATGTGCAGTACCGATTACCAAGAGGCTTCACATATAACTATCTCTCAGTGATCTGTCGACACAAACTTCACAAAATACTTCACAACGTACTATCTCTCAGTTTTGTGTACAGTATGGATTACAAAGAAGCTTCACATATAACTAGCATTCAGTATCACATTCAGTGCGACTTCAGCAAGACACTCCGCACAGAACTATCTCTCATTTTTATGTACTGCACCATCTTAGTTAAACATTTACATATAACTATATATTAATATGATGTACAGCACAATCTGATACAACTCTGAGCGAGCGTGCGGTCCACAGGCCCTGGGGTTCCACCATAAGTTAAGTAACCAATAATTCGAAAAATATTCATGAGATCGTTGGACCACTGAATTACAGTCACCAGACTTGTAAGTGAAACACAACGCTGTATTACAAAAAATAGATATAAAACATGCAATTATCAGAATAAAATGACATACCTACTACTCTCACATTTTACCGCCCCCTCCCTCAATTTATTGGAAAAATTCTTAGAGAAATTATTAACTTATAGTTGGAAACAAATGGACGTTTTAGTAGTGAACAGCGTGGTTTTGTGAATGGGAGGTAGTGCATCACTAATTTGAAAGAATTTTCAGATGAAGTGACACAGATGTTAGATGACTGAAATGCGGTAGTGTTTGCAAACATCGAGTTCAGTAAAGCCTTTGACAAGGTGCCTCGTGGTAGACTGGTACAAAAGGTGATGTGACATGGCATCAGAGGAGAGCTGACAAGTTGGATACAGAACTGGATTGGGCACCGAATACAGAGAGTGGCAGTAGAACGGTGCTTTTCTGAATGGAAGGCTGTGACTAACGGCGTTCCGCAGGGATCAGTTCTGGGGCTTTTGTTGTTTGCGGTGTATAGAAATGATTTATAAGAAAATGTAGCTGGCCTGATTGGTAAGTTTGCAGACGTCACATTAATTGATGGAGTTGCGGGCCGTGAAGAGGATTGTCCGTGGACATAGCAAGATACAAAACTCGTTGGAGGCTGCGGTCGAAAAATGGCAGATGGAGCTCAGTCTGGACAAGTAAGAGGAAATGCACTTTGGAAGGTCCAATGCATGTAGGAATTTCACGTTAAATGGCAGAACACTTGCGAGTACTAACAGGCAGAGAGATCTGGGCGTGCATGTCCAACGATCAATGAAAGTGTCAACTCATGTGAATAACATGGACAAGAAGGCTTTCGGCATCCTGGCCTTGATAGGTCGAGGGATTTAATATAAAAATTAACAACTCATGTTGCAGCTGCAAAGGAACTCAATTCCTCATTTAGAATCTTGTATACAATTCTGGTCGCCACACTACCAAAAGGCGATGGAATCTTTGGAGAGGCGACGGATGTGATTTACTAGGGCGTTGCCTGATAAAGAGGGCATTAGCTATAAGGAGAGAGTGGATAGACTCTGTGTGTTGACACTGCAATGACGGAGGTTGAAAGGCGACCTGATAGAGGTCGACGAGATTGAGTGGCATGGGCAGAGTGGGTAGACAGATGCTCTTTCCTCGGGTACGAGAATCATTTGCAAGGGGACATAGGTTTAAATAGCGTGGGGAAAAGTTTAGAAAAAAATGCGAGAGGGAAGTGTTTTACACAATTGTGGTAAATATCTGGGGCGGAATTCTCCGACTCCCACCAGTGTCAGGGAATCGCCCGGGGCCGTTGTAAATCCCGCCGCCGCCGTGGCCGGAATTCTCCACCACCTGGGAATCGGCCGGGCGGGGAATCACGCCCCTCCGATCGGCGGGACCCCGCGCCGATTCTCCGGCCCGCGATTGGCCGAAGTCCCGCTGCTGACAGGCCAATCCTGTGACGTGGTTTAAGCCACCTCTGGTGGCGGCGGGATTGGCGGAGCGAGCGGGCCCCCAGGGTCCTGGGGTGGGGCGCGGGGCGATCGGACCCTGGGGGATGCCCCCACGGTGGCCTAGCCCACGACCGGGGCCCACCGATCGACGGTAGTGCCACTGCCGTGGGGGCACTCTTTTTACCGGCGCGGCCACAGCCTCAACCATGGCGGAGGCGGAAGAGACCCCCCAACCGCGCATGCGCCGGTGGTGACGTCAGCGGCCACTGACTCATCGGTGCATGCGCGGACCGGCGAAGGCTTTTCGGCCAGCCCGGGCGGCGCGCGCCGAAGGCAGTTGGCGCCGGTTTTGACGCCCCTAGGCGTGGCGGAAACCAGTCCTGCGGGGACTTAATGATCTGCAACTCAAGATATCGTAATGCCATCTGAAAACTTGCTAATCAGACCATCTACATTTTCGGCCTGTTATTTATATTCATTGCAAACAACAGAGGTCCCATCTCTGATCTCTGTGAAACCCCACTGGCTACAGATCTCCATTCTGAAAAACAGCCCGCCCACTCTTACTCTCTGTGTTCTAGAACGAAACCAGTTCTTTATCCATTGAAATAGGGGGATTGCGAGTCTGGACAAGTAGGAGCTGATTCTTGAGATTGCATTGAGCTTCGCAGGATCATTCAAGCGGACAAATAGTAGAATGTTTACAGTTGGAGCAAGGTGGAGAGTTTAATTAATCGGAAGGTCATGGACAATTGTGGACAATTGGATGAGTTGTGCGCACACCGTCCGTTTCTGCAAAACGTTGTGTATTCTCAGCTGCCACCTTTACCCACGAGGCACCAATTTAATTGCGATTACTTAATGGCATACACACGCCGAACCCCAGAATATGGATCAGCCTGAATTTAAAAGTGATAATATAGACGATGTAAAAGAAAAAGGGAGTTAGGTGAATTGAATCCAAAACATTATTTCAGGGTAAGACTTCGACAAATATCACCACATGTGGAGAGGGATTGCAGAATTAGTTTGGGTTAGACAGATACTAATTAAGAATAATAACACTTGCTACCTTGATTATCTTGTTCAGTCATCACCCGGTGATCGTCCTTGCGAGTCTGATGACCAGTGTGTAGTCTTCAGAGAAATTGACTGAAACTCACCCGGAGCTGACCAGGATTTTTGTGGTTCATCTCGCCAGATGCGGGCGAGAGAACCTGACTGACGGGAATCAGAAGATGATTAAAAATGACATTAAAAAGAACAAAATATGAATACAATGCTCAGTAGGTGATAGCTGAAGCGACCACTAAGTTATAGAAAACGATTAATTTTATATTCATTTTGTAGGAAGATGGAAAATGTGTAAGCTGGCTAGTGATGTCAAAGACAATTGCGGCAATTTTATTCGAAAAATAGAAGATTGGCAATGGACCACTAACAAATTAGGCTGGGGATGTAATAATTGGGAAAAAGGAAATGGCAGAGAATCTGAATAGGTAATTGACATCAAATCATCGGTACTGAGGAAAACGAAAGGTCTGAACGTGAAATAGTCAACCGGACCAGGTGCAATACACAACGGGGTTTTGACGGGGTTAGTTAACGCGATTATGGATGCAACGGTGTTGATCTTTCAGAAATCATGATCATTCAGAAATGGGAAATGCAACGCTCTGATTCAGAAGGTAGTAGATGCCGGCGTTGGACTGGTGTGAGCACAGTAAGAAGTCTATCAACACCAGGTTAAAGTCCAACATGTTTGTTTCAAACACTAGCTTTCGGAGCACTGCTCCTTCCTCAGGTGAAACCTGCATTCACCTGAGGAAGGAGCAATGCTCCGAAAGCTCGTGTTTGAAACAAACATGTTGGACTTTAACATAGTGTTGTGAGACTTCTTACTGTGCTCAGAAGGTACGGAGAGGGAAGACAGGAAATTATCGGCCGGTCGGCCTGATTCCGGTTGCTGGTAAAATTCTAGGGTATATTATTAAGAACGATATTGCGAAGTACTTGCATGTGAAAGTAGGGCTAAGTCAGCACAGTTTCTTTAATGGGAAGTCATGACTGACACATTTATTTTATTTCCATAAGAGTTAACGAGTAAGTTAGACAGATCAGAACCTGTGGTCGTGATTGATTTGGATTTCCAGAAGGTAATTGGCAATGGGACGTATATTGCTTTAAGGCACGTTGCTGGCACAGATATATGCTTGGGTTATTGGCAGAAGGCAGAGCGTTGGGATGAAGTGTTCTTTTTCAGGATGGCAGCTCGTGACCATGTTCGGCGGGGGACAGTTTTGGGAACACAACTATTCACGATATATTTTAACGATCTGTAAGAAGGAACTATGGGCACTGTTGCTACGCTTGCTGATAATACCAATATATTTATAGGGGAAAGTAGCTCTTTGTAAGTTTGAAGGCTGCAGAAGGACTTTTGAAAACTGAGAGCGTGGCAAAGAAATGAGAGATAGAATATGATGTGGAAAATCGTGCGTCTATGCACTGTGCTGGTAAAAAGACTTTCAGATTCTACTTTCTGAATGAGAAAAGACATTGGCAATCAGAAGCACAAAACGGGAATTCAAAGTCTCAGTTCAAGATTCTGTTCAAGACACAGTTACCATGCAGGTTCAGTTGGCAGTTAAAAAACAAAAGTAATGTCCGATTTCATGTCAAGAGGGCTACAATACAAGAGCAGGAATGTATTGTTGAGGCTGCATAAGACTGTTGTCAAATTTCATACGGAATGTTGCGAGCATCTTTGTCTCTAAAAGGGGTATCCTTTAGGGCCCTAGAGGGAAGCCTTTGTAGGCAAGCTCGGAATGTCCTTAAGACAGACATGGATAGGTTTTTGATTAATAAGGAAATCCAGCAGCCGAATAATGCAATACTCTCATTTCTTATGTTCATATTGGTTTAATATCACGGGTTAGAGAATTACACACTTACAGATGTCAAGTAATTCTCACTGACCGATGATGTCCCAAAACAGCTCCCGCTGGAAGAGCCAGTGAAAGTAAATTATTCCATTTGATAAATACTTACAAAGAGACTGCCCTGTGATTCTCACTGTTATTTCCTGTGTCAGCACAGCTGCCTCTGAAACAGTCAGACGGAAGCCATGATATCATGGTATATATATTTGTACAGTTGCAGACTGTCCAGTAATTCTTACTGACCTGTGGTGTCATAATACAGCTTCCGCTGAAACAGTCAGAGGGAAACCATAATACCATGGGATAGATATTTCGACAGGAACTGACCAGTAACTCACTGACTTGTGCCACCAGAGTACAGTCCCCATGAAATAGTCAGAGTGAAGAAATTATTCAGTGGGATACATATTTGCACAGTTATGGAAGTTCCAATAATTCTCACTGACCTCTGCTGTGCCAATTACATCTCCCTTTCAAACAGTCAGATAGAATCAATTATACGAGCAATCGTTATGATCACAGAGTCTGTCCAGTAATTCTCACTGACTTGTGCTGACCCACATCGTCTCGTCGTAAGCAGACAGAAAGAATGCATGTTATATTGGGATATATATTTACGGGAGACAGTCCCGTAATTCTGACTAAACTGCGGTGTTGCAGTGCAGCTCCCTCTCAAAAGACAGAGAGAAGCAATATACACTGCACATATGTTTGAACTGAGACAGACCTGTAATTCTACCTGACCTGTTCTGTTCCAGTACTGCTCTATTTGAAACAGACAGAGAGATACAATTATATCATAGGATAGATAGATACACATTGACTGTCCAGTAAACAGGACTGACCTGAGTAGTCCCTGTACAGCTCACTCTGTAACATTCAGAGAGAAGCAATGATACTATGCGATAGATATGTCGACATCTGTGGTCTGTCCTGGAACATGACTGATATGGTTTATAGATTGAAACTCAAACAGCAGTCAACCCCCGTGCCGATGAAATGGTCCTATCCTTACTCCTTGGCTTGATGATTCGCTCCTGCTCTGGTCAACATGTGACTGAAGATCCACAGAATTCTGGATGAATATTACCTTCCCTATGAAATAGCCGAATTAGATACTGAATAATGGGACATGTATGGAAGGATAATTATACTGGCCTTGTGTGAGATGGCACATGGCAGAATGAACAGAAAAAAACAGCTCGTCATATTCCAATTCCAATCTCATCCATCCCACATCAAACCTCACACTATCTGGACAGTTGTTAGAGATGGAGACCACATGGATACGGGTGAACTGACATGTTCCACTGCACGTGTCAGGTTTGATCATTCAGATTAAATTCAAAACCTTTTACTGTGTTGACAGGAAATCTGACACAGGAACGGTACATACTTGAGAAGTTAAGTAGGTCATGCAGAATCGATGAAGATACACCAGGTTAACGTTTCAGTTTAAGATATCCTTCGATCAGAACTCAAGAATGATATAAGTGTCAGAGTTATAAAACTAGTGGAATTAAGGAAGGATCAGGGCTGACAAAGGAGAAGCTCTATGAAACGTTGGGACCAGCAAACATTGGAGAACAAAGTTATGTTATTCATGATACAAAGACAGAGGGAATGACCATAGATCTAATAATGAAACAAGTTGTGTCTCAACGAAATGTTATTGATACATGAAACCGATTCGAATGTTATAGGATGAGATAAATGAACAAAACAAGACAAGGACCCCAACAAGGTCAAACAAAAATCAAAAATATGCAACAAAATGGAGACCAAGGTTATGCAATAAAGTTGTTGAACTCGATATTGTTTCCTGAAGCCTGAAGATTGCCGAGTCAAAAAAATAAGACGCTGATTATCCAGCTTCCTTTGTTCTTGACTGGAACAGTCAAGTAGACCATGGAACGGAAGTTCGGAGTTGGAACCAGGTGGAGAATTAAAATGAGAAAAGATCGGAAGCTCATGGTCCAGCTTGTGGAGTGAACGATGGTGTTTTTTGACGTTCTGCACCATCTCCTTGGCTGAGATACTCTGTGTATCCTTAATTCCCACCTGAATTACGTTGAAGCACCAACTTGAACATGGAAAACTGACTGTATCGACGCTCCCAAGTACAACATCTGGATAACCCCTCATAACCAGGATGGCATAGAAATGTCAGCCAGCTAGTAATATAAAATGAGATTTCTGTAGTTTTAGTTTATTAAATGAAAAGTGAAAATCAGTAATGGACATTGGACCATTCGAAAATGATGCCGGAGAAGAGGTAGCGACGAACATGGAAAAGACAGAGGAACTGAAAGTGTGCATTGCATTACTCTTCACGGTGGAATGTACCAAAGAACAAAGAACAATACAGCACAGTAACAGGCCCTGCGGTCCTCCAAGTCTGCGCCGAACATGATACCTGACGAAGCTAAAGCCGTATGGACTTACAGAGTCCGTATCCGCCCATTCCCATCCTATTCATACATTTGTCTTGATGCCACTTAATTGCCGTTATCGGACGTGCTCCCACCACATTCCCAGGCAGCGAATTCCAGACATTTATTACAATTGTGTAAAACTCGTCCCTCTCACATCTGTTCTAAACTTTTCCCCACGCTCTTTAAAACTATGTTCCTTGCACGTGACTCTCGTACCCGAGGAACGAGCAACTCTACCCACTCTGCCGATGCCACTCAATCTCGTAGACCTCTATCAGGTCACCTTTGAACCTCCGTTATTCCAGTGAGAACACACAGAGTCTATCCACTCTCTCCTTATAGCCAATGCCCTCTTTCCCAGGCAACGTCCTAGTAAACCACGTCCGTCGCCTCCAAAGATTCCACCTCCTTTTCGTAGTGTGGCGACCAGAATTGTACACAACATTCCAAAGGAGGACTAACTAATTCCTTTACAGCTGTAACATGACCTGTTTATTTTTATATTTAATCCCTCGACCTATCGAGGCAAGCATGCCGAAAGGCTTCTTTACGACCTTATCCACATGCGTTGCCACTATCATTGATCGTTGGACATAAGAACATAAGAACATAAGAACTAGGAGCAGGAGTAGGCCATCTGGCCGCTCGAGCCTGCTCCGCCATTCAATTAGATCATGGCTGATCTTTTGTGGACTCAGCTCCACTTTCCGGCCCGAACACCATAACCCTTAATCCCTTTATTCTTCAAAAAACTATCTATCTTTACCTTAAAAACATGTAATGAAGGAGCCTCAACTGCTTCACTGGGCAAGGAATTCCATAGATTCACAACCCTTTGGGTAAAGAAGTTCCTCCTAAACTCAGTCCTAAATCTACTTCCCCTTATTTTGAGGCTATGCCCCCTAGTTCTGCTGTCACCCGCCAGTGGAAACAACCTGCCCGCATCTATCCTATCTATTCCCTTCATAATTTTAAATGTTTCTATAAGATCCCCCCCTCATCCTTCTAAATTCCAACGAGTACAGTCCCAGTCTACTCAACCTCTCCTCATAATCCAACCCCTTCAGCTCTGGGATTAACCTAGTGAATCTCCTCTGCACACCCTCCAGCGCCAGTACGTCCTTTCTCAAGTAAGGAGACCAAAACTGAACACAATACTCCAGGTGTGGCCGCACTAACACCTTATACAATTGCAACATAACCTCCCTAGTCTTAAACTCCATCCCTCTAGCAATGAAGGACAAAATTCAATTTGCCTTCTTAATCACCTGTTGCACTTGTAAACCAACCTTCTGTGACTCATGCACTAGCACACCCAAGTCTCTCTGAACAGCGGCATGCTTTAATATTTTATCGTTTAAATAATAATCCCGTTTGCTGTTATTCCTACCAAAATGGATAACCTCACATTTGTCAACATTGTATTCCATCTGCCAGACGCGAGCCCATTCACTTAACCTATCCAAATCCCTCTGCAGACTTCCAGTATCCTCTGCACTTTTCGCTTTACCACTCATCTTAGTGTCATCTGAAAACTTGGACACATTGCCCTTGGTCCCCAACTCCAAATCATCAATGTAAATTGTGAACAATTGTGGGCCCAACACTGATCCCTGAGGGACACCACTAGCTACTGATTGCCAACCAGAGAAACACCCATTTATCCCAACTCTTTGCTTTCTATTAATTAACCAATCCTCTATCCATGCTATTACTTTACCCTTAATGCCATGCATCTTTATCTTATGCAGCAACCTTTTGTGTGGCACCTTGTCAAAGGCTTTCTGGAAATCCAGATATACCACATCCATCGGCTCCCCGTTATCTACTGCACTGGTAATGTCCTCAAAAAATTCCACTAAATTAGTTAGGCATGACCTGCCTTTAACGAACCCATGCTGCGTCTGCCCAATGGGACAATTTCTATCCAGATGCCTCGCAATTTCTTCCTTGATGATAGATTCCAGCATCTTCCCTATTACCGAAGTTAAACTCACTGGCCTATAATTTCCTGCTTTCTGCCTACCTCCTTTTTTAAACAGTGGTGTCACGTTTGCTAATTTCCAATCCACCGGGACCACCCCAGAGTCTAGTGAATTTCGGTAAATTATCACTAGTGCATCTGCAATTTCCCTAGCCATCTCTTTTAGCACTCTGGGATGCATTCCATCAGGGCCAGGAGACTTGTCTACCTTTAGCCCCATTAGCTTGCCCATCACTCCCTCCTTAGTGATAACAATCCTCTCAAGGTCCTCACCTGTCATAGCCTCATTTCTATCAGTCGCTGGCATGTTATTTGTGTCTTCCACTGTGAAGACCGACCCAAAAAACCTGTTCAGTTCCTCAGCCATTTCCTCATTTCCCATTATTAAAACTCCCTTCTCATCCTCTAACGGACCAATATTTACCTTAGCCACTCTTTTTTGTCTTATATATTTGTAAAAACTTTTACTGTCTGTTTTTATATTCTGAGCAAGTTTACTCTCATACTCTATCTTACTCTTCTTTATAGCTTTTTTAGTAGCTTTCTGTTGCCCCCTAAAGATTTCCCAGTCCTCTAATCTCCCAGCAATCTTTGCCACTTTATATGCTTTTTCCTTCAATTTGATACTCTCCCTTATTTCCTTAGATATCCACGGTCGATTTTCCCTCTTTCTTCCGTCCTTCCTTTTTGTTGGTATAAACCTTTGCTGAGCACTGTGAAAAATCGCTTGGAAGGTTCTCCACTGTTCCTCAACTGTTCCACCATAAAGTCTTAGCTCCCAGTCTACCTTAGCTAGTCCTTCTCTCATCCACTTGTAATCTCCTTTGTTTAAACACAAAACACTAGTATTTGATTTTACTTTCTCACCCTCCATCTGTATTTTAAATTCCACCATATTGTGATCGCTCCTTCCGAGAGGATCCCTAACTATGAGATCATGAATCAAGCCTGTCTCATTACACAGGACAAGATCCAGGACCGCTTGTTCCCTCGTAGGTTCCATTACATACTGTTCTAGGAAACTATCGCGGATACATTCTATAAACTCCTCCTCACGGTTGCCTTGACCGACCTGGTTAAACCAATCGACATGTAGATTAAAATCCCCCATGATAACTGGTGTACCATTTCTACATGCATCAGTTATTTCTTTGTTTATTGCCTGCCCCACCATCTCGTTACTATTTGGTGGCCGATAGACTACTCCTATCAGTTACTTTTTCGCCTTACTATTCCTGATTTCCACCCAAATGGATTCTACCTTATCCTCCATAGCACCGATGTCATCCCTTACTATTGCCCGGATGTCATCCTTAAATAACAGAGCAACACCACCTCTCTTACCATCCACTCTGTCCTTCCGAATAGTTTGATACCCTCGGATATTTAACTCACAGTCGTGACCATCCTTTAACCATGTTTCAGTAATGGCCACTAAATCATAGTCATTTACGATGATTTGTGCCACCAACTCATTTACTTTATTCCGAATACTACGAGCATTCCGACATGCACGACCAGACCTCTCTGCCAGTTAGTAGTCGGTGGTACTCGGAATGTAATTACTCCATGCATTGGATCTTCCGACGTGCATTAGCTCGCACTTGTCGAGATTGAACTCGATCTGCTATTTTTCCGCCCAAGACTCCAACCAGTTTCTATCTTGCCGTATTCACGGACAATCCCCTTCACTGCCCGCAACTCCATCAATTCTTGTGACGTCTGCGACTTACCAATCAGACCAGCTACATTTTCTTATAAATCAATTCTATACACCACAAGCATAGCCCCAGAACTGATCCCTGTGGAACGCCGTTAGTCACAGCCTTCCATTCAGAAAAGCACCCTTCTACTGCTACTCTCTGTATTCGATGCCCAAGCCAGCTCTGTATCCAACTTGACAGCTCCCCTCTGATGCCATGTCACATCACCTTTTGTACCAGTCTACCACGAGGCACATTGTCAAAGGCTTTACTGAACGCGATATTTGCAAAAACTACTGCATTTCAGTCCTCTACCATCTTTGTCACTTTCTCGAAAAGCTCGAACAAATTAGTGACGCGCGACCTCCCATTCACCAAACGATGCTGTTCACCACTAAAACGTCCATTTGTTTCCAACTATAAGTTAATCCTGTCTCGAAGAATCTTTTCCAATGATTTCCCTACCACTGACGTAAACCTCACCGGTTTATAATTTCCTGAATTATCCCTGCTGCTCTTCCTAAATAATGGAACAATATTGGATACTTTCCAGTCCTCTGCCACTTCACCTGAATCCAATGAGGATACAAAGACTACAGTCAAGTCGCCAGTCATCCTCTCTCTTGCCTCCCTCATTATTCCGAGGTGGATCCCATCTGGCATTGGGGAGTTAAATACAGTAATGCGTTTTAATATGCCCAACTCCACTTTATTAATATTAACAGGACAGAATATTTACACACAATTTCCTATACTCCTCACACACCGTCCTCTTTGGTGAATTCTGAGGGAAAGTAGTCATTTGGTTTCTAAATAGTTTCCTCTGGTTCCATAAATAGATTCCCTCCAATGTCCTTGAATGAACATAGAACATAGAACATAGAACAGTACAGCACAGAACAGGCCCTTCGGCCCTCGATGTTGTGCCGAGCAATGATCACCCCACTCAAACTCACGTATCCACCCTATACCCGTAACCCAACAATCCCCCCATTAACCTTACACTACGGGCAATTTAGCATGGCCAATCCACCTAACCCGCACATCTTTGGACTGTGGGAGGAAACCGGAGCACCCGGAGGAAACCCACGCACACACGGGGAGGACGTGCAGACTCCACACAGACAGTGACCCAGCCGGGAATCGAACCTGGGACCCTGGAGCTGTGAAGCATTGATGCTAACCACCATGCTACCGTGAGGCCCCGAATGGACCAACCATTTGTCTGGAAACCGCCCTCCTCATTACGTCTGTCTAAAAGGCGTTAGGATTTGCCTTAATCCTGTTTGCCAATGGCATTTCATGTCCCATTTTAGCCTTCCTAACTCCGAGCTAAAGTTCCTTCCTACTTGTATTATATTCTTCGATGGCTTCACCTGTCCTCAACCTTCTTGACTTTACGAATGCTTCATTTTTCTTTTTGATACGGTTCATAATATCCCTCGATATTCATTTGAAAGTCTCCTGACGTCTGAAAGCCTCCCAGATGCCGGATTTTGATTTTCCCTCAAAAAGCCTCGCGCAGTCAACACTCTCCAGATCCTTCCTAATGATGTTGTAATTACCAATTCCGCAGTTTAACACCTTCACCCGGCGACCACTCTTGTCCTTTTCCATAAGCACCTTAAAGCCTAGAGAATTATGATCCTGTTGCGGAAATGATTTCCTACTGAAACGTCGATCACGTGGCCGGGCTTATTCCACCACACCAGGGCTCATACGGCCCCTTTCCGAATTGGGCTATTTAATAATTGTTTCAGAAAACCCTCCTGGACGCCCCTTTCAGATTCTGCTCCATCCATGCCTCTAGCAGCAAGTGTGTCCTAGTCAATATCGGGCAAGTTAAAATCACTCACCAGAACGGTCCTATTGTTTCTGCATCTTTCCGCGACCCGTGTGCATATCTGCTCCTCTATCTCCCTCTGGTTGTTAGGATGCATGCAGTAAACCACAAACATTGTGACAACGCCCGTCCTATTCCTGAGCTCTACACAGATTGCCTCGCTGCCTTAACCCTCCAAAGTGTGATCTCCAGCACAGCAGTGGAATTTTCCTTAACGAATAATGCAACTCCACCATCCTTTTTGGATCCCCCTCTATCCTGCCTGAAATCCTAGAATGTTCAGTTGTCAATCCTGTCAATCTTCCTTCCGTGTCTCTGTTACAGCAACAACATCGTCATTCCACGTACTAATCCAAGTCCATCTGTCTTACCTGAAATACTCCTCGCATTGACTCGAATGCACTTCAGCCCACCAACCCCATTGCGTTGACCAACCGCTTCCTGCCGGCTCATCCTTTTAATCTTCCTTGCGTTAGTCTGCAGCTCTCCCTTTGTTGTTTCTCTCGTTGACCTACTGCACTGGTTCCCAACCCCTGCCATACTAAGCAGTTTAATCTGTTCCTCTGCCTTCCACTTTTCTCCTAATTATTGTTGTTTTTCTCCCCTCTTTACTACCCCGACTCCTCGATGCGTTCCATCCCCCGGTCACATTATCTAAACCCTTCCCAACACCGCAAGGAAACAACCCCCACCCCAACCCCCCCCCCCCCCCCCCCCCACCCCCACCACACCCGCACATCCTCTCCAGGCATTGATTCCATTCCTGCCCAGGTGCAGACCGTCCGATGTGTAATGGTCCCACCGCTCCGAAAACCGGTTCCAATGTACCAAAAACCTGACCCCCCCCCCCCCCCTCTTGCACCACGTCTCAAGCCAGGCATTCATCCTGTCTATCATGTCATTCCTACTCGGACTGTCAGATGACTCAGGTACAAATCGCGAGGTTACTACCTTTGATTACCATTTTTTAGTTTATCTTCTAACTCCCTAAATTCAGCATGTAGAACCTCATCCCGCTTTTTACCTATATTGTTGCTGCCTATATGTACCAACACAGCTGTCTGTTCAACCTCATATAGGATGTCGTGCTGCCACTCTGAGACCCTTCCTGGCGACTCGGCTGCACTATCATCTATGTTCTTCCATTAGAACCGAATCCCCTATCACTGTAATTCTACAACTCGCATTCCTGCCCTCATGCGGACCAGAGCCAGCCACGATGCCATGAACCTCGCTACTGCTACCTGCTCTTGGTGAGCCATTTCCCTAACAGTTTACACGACGGTAAACCTGTTTTAGAGAGGTGACCGCAGGGGATACCTGCACTGCCTTCCTACTCTTCCTCTCCCTGGTGCTGATCCATTTCCTATCTCCCTCAGTACTCTTTATAATCGGTGTGACCAGCCCGCTAAATTTGCAATCCACGAATTGCTCAGCATCGTGGATGCTCCAAAACGAGTCCATCCGCAGCTCCTGAGCCGTGAAGCGGTCGAACAGGAGCATCAGCTGGACACACCTGTTGCACGTGAAGGAGCAAGGGACCGTGACCACTTCGCTGAACTCCCACATCGCACGAGGAGCATGACACGGGTATATGATGACCTTCCTTGCCTTTGCCCTTCAGTTAACATCGAACAACAGCGACAATGCCAAGAGAAAAATAGAGAATTGAAAGGAAAATCTACTTTCCAATCTCCAGTCAATCACCTACCTGCTGGTCGAGGTGACGGAGTTGACTTCTCCCAAATTCAATCTACTGACTGTGATAGCTTTCTTTACTCTTGCTTGTCCTCCACACAAAGCTTTTCTTTTTGTTAGAGGAGAAGGGAAAAACTAATGTAGTGTTTCGGGCATAACCACTCCTCGACACCACTTCGGCGGCTACGCACAGGACAGTCGAGTTGGCTGAGTTGACTTCGGCCAGAATACTCTTCTGCCGCCTCTATTGGACGATGATCTTCCTCCTGTTTTTCACTTGAGGGATTCTTTCTCTACCCACAGTACAGTCGAGGTGACTAAAGTCACTTCTAAAATAATCCTCTTTTGCCTAATCTATTAAACGAGCACCGATAGAAGTCGACGGTTTATTGTATATATTGAATGAAGAAACAGTAGTAATTCTGGAGTGAGTGGCCTGGCAGACATTTACCTTCACATGTCTGAATATATGATGTTTAAATTGTCTCGTCTCTCCCTCTGTGTCGCTACCTTTCACACCGATTAAGAGAATGGGTGGATGGATTAATTGTGCGAGAGAAGAGGGAAAAGACAGCAGAGCATACGGGTTTGTGGGGGGTGCGGTGACGGGTGGAAAGATGCATAGAATGCGAGGCAATTGCATATGTCGTCTGTGCCTAGGAAGTGGAAGGTTGGTGATTCTATAGAAGTGTTCATAAAATAGGTTTTTCAAATCTGAGATTGTGACGATCAAAGTGGGAGAAGCCGCGGGATCCTGCTGGGTCTTTTTATTCCAAAAACGATTAATAGAACTTTTCGCTTTAATCAATTTATCTATCTCACCCCAGGAGGTTGTTTTAAAGCTTGGAGGACGCAAAGAGAACCTTAACTCAGCGGGTAATCAGAAATGATCTATAAACTGAGAGAACCAGAATAAATGTCAATACGTATTCGTCATTTATTATTGACACCCCCCCCCCCTCAGAATAGACTTCTGGGATAGCCATTCAAGGGATGGGCTCTTGTTGTGGAGGTGTATGTGTCTCTGTGTCTCTGATGGGAGTGAGTGACTTGGCTTATAGATTAGTGGGATGTTCACACCAAGCGTTAGATTAGTTATTATAGTTACGGCGATGGAATGTGGGAGCAGGACTTATCACAGACTCGGGGGAGGGGGTGTTGCAAACATCCTGAGGTTATAACATATGGGATTAAAAAAGTTTGGGGGGCATTGAATTTGGGGTGGACAAATTTGGGAGCGCGGCAAATTTGGAGGGACAAAGAAAATCCTTCATGTTAAATTGTGTGAAGAACTGTTGCATTAGGCGACATGGCTGCTGAAGGTGGCACCCACAGCCTGGGAGATATTCCTGGAGGTTCTAGTCAAATTACCTTTTGTGGCAATCCAACTAATATATTCAGGACAGCGCGCCTGAGAAAGACAGTCAACTGGAAAAACAACTTCGACATTCAATGGAGGAAACTTTTTTCATCTCTCATTACTCATCATTTGTTTTCCTCTTCCCCATCCCTCTGCGCGTGTATGTCTTGTGTGTGAACGTAGGGGCGGGGGCGGAAAAAGGTGAGAGTAGTAAATCAGTTATTTTATTTGTGATTATTGCATGTTTTATATCTATTTTTTGTAATACAGTGTTGTGTTTCACTTACAAGTCTGGTTGCTGTAATTCAGTGGACCAACGATCTCATGAATGTTTTATGAACTATTGGTTACTTAACTTGTAGTGGGACTCTAGGGCCTGTAGACCGCACACTCGCTCAGAGAGTTCAGGCAGGTTGTGCTGCACGTCACATTAATATACAGTTATATGTAATTGTATTACTAAGATGGTGCCGTACATAACAATGAGAGATAGTTCTGTGCGGATTGTCTTCCTGAGGTCGCACTGAATGTGACACTGAGTGCTAGTTATATGTTTATGCTTCTTGCTAATCCATACTGTACACAACACTGAGAGATAGTACTTTGTGAAGTATTTTGTTAAGTTTATATCGGCAGAACACTGAGAGATAGTTCTATGTGAAACGTCTTGCTAATAGGTATTGCACATTACACTGAGAGATTGTTCTTTGTGAAACCGCATGCTGATCTGTACTGTATACAACACTGAGAAATTATTCTATGTGAAGCCTCTTGCTCACTGTATTGCGCATTACACTGAGAGAGTATTCTTTGTGAAGTCTCTTCTTCAGGTCATACCATGCAGCACACAGAGGGATAGGTCAACGTGATGCCTCTTTCTAAGTTTGTGCCGTACAGAAAACTGATAGTTAACTTAGTGGCTTATTGCTAAGATTGTGCTGTAAACTACATTGGGAGATATTATTAAATGAAGCTTTTAACGAAGACCGTCCTGTACATTACACTGAACATAGTTCCATGTGAAGCCTCTTGCTAATATCTTGCTGTACATAGCACATAGATATGAAAACCCCTATGTGAAACCCCTTGCTAAAATGGTGCTGTACATAACACTGAGCTATAGTTCTATGTGAAGACACTTAAGAATTTTGTTTAGTACACAACGCTAAGAGTTGGTTTGATGTGAAGACTCTTGCTGGGGTTGTACTGTACATACCACTGAGATATAGTTTTAAGTGCACAGCCTTGATATTATTGTGCTGTACATAAGACGAAGCGATAATTCTATATGAAGCGACTTGCTCAGGATCTACAGAACATAACACTGATCATTCTATGTGAGGGCCCTTCCTATTGTTAGATGACAGTAAAATAGGTGGGACAGTAAGCTGAAATGAGGAAATAATAAACTTACAAGTGGATATCGATCGGTGAGGTGAATGGGCCAGAATGTGGCAGATCGATGTAAACGTGGAAAACTGTGAGGGCATACATTTGGTCGGAGAAATGGTCTGACAACTTGTTATCTAGATGAGGAGGGAGTGCGGAGTGTTCTGGTGCAGAAGAGGTGACTATCCTCGTGCATGGTTCGAAGACAACTAGCATGCATTTCCAGCAGGTAATAAAGAAAGGGAAGGGAACGTTGGCATTCATTGATACGGACGAGAGTAGTAGGGTTAGTAAATGTTGTTGCAACTGAACAGGGTATTGGTGAAACAGTATCTGGAGTATTACGCACAGTTTCGGTATCCAAATTTGAGGAAGGATGAAGTGACTTAGAGGCAATTGATGGAGGTTCACTAGACCGAGTGCAGGGATGAGGACTTTGTCATACGAAGAGATTGAGTAGTTTAGGGCAATTCTCTACAGAAGTTAGATGAATGAGGAGAGTTCAAAATGAGGTATATGCGATGGTAAAATATACGATGGAAGTAGACGTGAGGTGGATATTTCCTCTTGTGGTGCATTCTAAAACGAGATGTCATAGCCTCGGTGTAAGTGGTAGGAAATTGGTAGAAAAAGAGACGAGGAAAACACCTTCTCACAACGAGTCGTAATTCGGTGGATCAGATCCTCGGGAGTAAATGTAGGTCGGAGTTAGACAGATTTAATGGCGAAGCACGTTCGAGAGGATAAACGTTCCACTCCTGCTCCTCGTTCTAATGTGCTAATGTTCTCAGAAAGTAATTTTCTTATCTCTGTGCTATAACGGTGAAACCGTCTTGTTTCACCTTCTGGCTCTTGGTCTGCAGCTCTATACGTAACTGCATCTCAAGAACAAACCTAGTCTTCTTGGTTAATAAGAGGACTTCTTAAATAATTACGGGATTATTGGTTAGGGCGAAAAGGCAAGAAAATGGTGGTGAGGAACACATCAGTCACGACAGACTGGCGGAGTAGACGTTTTGGGCCGAATTTCCTAACTTAGCTCCTGCATCTTATATTCTTATGGAAGACATTTGCTAACATTGTATTGTATATATCCTGATCAGATTATATTGTCCAATATGAAGCTTCCTGCAAAGATGTGATGAACATCAACCTGATAATTCTATGTGAAACGTCTATAAACGTTGTACTGTACATCATACTGAGAGATGGGTCAATGTGAATCCTCTTGCTAAGTTTTTGCTGCACATAACAATGGTTCAACAAATATAAAGTTTCACAAAATCCAGCATTTAAGCAGTATCTATCGTTCTGAAATCAATATAATCTGCTCTAACTCCATGTTAACAAAAGGAACACTCATATTTGCAAGGAAAATTGAACGATTATTCAATCCCTCAACCATTATCACTTCTCCATCCCTCACTGACTCATGACTCCAATCTATATGGTTAAATATTATCCTCTATTATGAGATAAAACATGTTGAATTAAAAGGCGTTAACAGAACATGTTTGTTCAGTGACCGTTATTAATGTCAGTCTCCATGGATCCCAATCGCATCACAAGAGGTTTTCCCTCTTCTATTAATAAGAGATTATTTTAAATGTCTTATTCCCAAACTGTCAGCGGGCGTCTGAACTCCAACGTGAACAGAGATCAGCGGCTTCAGAGAGACGGAGAGGGACGGTCAGAATCTGAGAGCAATCGAGTGGAATGTTACAGCAATGTATCAGAATCTAAGAACGACCATTCAGGACGTTACAGAAGTGGATCAGAATCTGGGAACAATCAATTGGAACGTTTCAACAATTGACAGGAATATATTCTGGAGTACGTCGACTATTTCCCAACTACTGTTGCCAATCACATTCACGATTCGAGATGTACTTCTGATTATTCAAAAGGGATATTATCCGATCCTGGCTATTATTGGAGTCCCTGGTAAGTCTCTCCATCCAGACTATAATTCTACAGATTTTGTGAAACTGCATTACTGTTCTTGCTATTTACTCTGCCCTGATTTTTTATTGTTTGACTTGAATCTCTGAATCACTTAATTAAATCTAGGAAATATGCTAAACCGTTTTGAGTATGTTTTTGGTCTGGCTCATAGTGGAATTGCTGCTAAGTAGAAAAAACAGTATTTATGTTCAAAATCCACTTTTCAGTGATTTACTGTCCATTTGAATATAAGTAATGGAACATGGACAATGACTTGAGTTTCTCTCACAAACTTTGTTCCGTATCCACTGACTGCCTTCCTGTACCTAAGTTTGGTCCAGGCTCATTATCCCCTCTTGTATCCTTTAACAAGGAGCATATTTCTGAACCCGTAAGCACTCCATCATTAATCGTGCATATTGTCACCTTCATTATATCGTCTTCTGGCTCACCCAGTTGTCAATGTGTTTTCCAGACTCGACTTTTCCAATTGGCTGCTGAATAGTCTCCCTGTTACATAGCTGCAGTATCAAATCGTATCGCAAAATCTGCTCTCCGTATGCAATAATTTCAGCAAAATTGACTTGATCCGTCTTCCTTATGCTCACTGGACTCTATCACCTGCTGCTCTGGCAAAGCGATAATTTGCTCACTAATCTGCTTTAATCCCTCCATGGATTTGTCCGTCTTATTCTCCCATTCTCTGTCCATTTACCAAAATGGTTCTGCCTTTTCATGTATAAACAAAGCCCGAAAACATTCTGGGACCCACCCACCCCCAAAACATTCTGGGGCCCACCCACCGCACCCTACCCGAAATCGACACTCCAATCTTCCCGTTCCCAGCATCATGCCATATCTCACCCTGACCGCAGTTTTCAAAGATACTTTTTACATAGAATTTACAGTGCAGAAGGAGGCCATTCGGCCCATTGAGTCTGCACCGGCTCTTGGAAAGAGCACCCTACCCCCTACACAAGGTGAACACCTCCACCCTATCCCCATAACTCAGTAACCCCACCCAACACAAAGGGCAATTTTGGACACTAAGGGCAATTTATCATGGCCAATCCACCTAACCCGCACATCTTTGGACTGTGGGAGGAAACCGGAGCACCCGGAGGAAACCCACGCACACACGGGGAGGATGTGCAGACTCCGCACAGACAGTGACCCAAGCCGGAATCGAACGTGGGACCCTGGAGCTGTGAAGCGATTGTGCTATCCACAATGCTACCGTGCTGCCCAAATATCCCCAAATTGTCCCTGTGCTGTGAAATATCGATTCATAAATGGTGCAGACACACGGCTGGTCACTTCCAGAGTGGCCTGTCCATCGCCGAACGGTAGATGGACAACGTGTCGAGCTGTATCCAGATTGGGCAGGTAATCTGAGGCAGATTCTGAAAGTAACATCAATTAACCCAGTAGTTTCAGAATTTTAGTTTTCGCTTTCTTGTCTTCCAATCACCGCCCCCCCCCCCTCCGCCCAATTTTTTACATTACATTTACCCAGACCTCCACAAAGTATCCCCGCGAAATATGTGTACAAGTTCCAGTTAAAAGTGAATTCATGTCCCTCAGTATCTCTCCCTGGTTTTAATTTTTGTCTCCATAGAGTCACTGGTGCTGGTGTGACAGGGTTCATAAAACATGAAATCCTTTGGGTTCAGTTCCTGGCGAATCCCGTGTCGGGCTCCGTGTTGAACCGAGGATTGCAGAAGCTCTGACACATGTTTTTGAAACTTAGGCTGTGCCTGTTCACTGAACGTTGTGTCAGACACTCTCAGCTGAACATGCGTTCAGCAACACGAGTAACATCCCTCGTGTCCGTGATCCAGGGATGCAATTTGTACCTGAGTCGCTTGTAACTTTATTCAGCTACTTGAATGTGAATGTAGATGCAGTGGACGGGTTTCTGGATGTTGTGCTGTGAGCTGCTTAATACATTCAGGGAGGACAGAGCATGTGGTGACCCAACTCTTGGACAAGGAATGGGGACTGTAGTGACTGTGTATCTGGATCTGTAACAGGCGCAATAAATGGAGCAGAGGCTGCAGGCAGGGGGAGTTCTGTAAAGAGAGAGATGGAGACGGCTCTTCCCCACCGATCCCAATTCTGCAAGAACTCAGTGGTATTGTCTCTGAACTGGTAATTCAGTGATAAAGAGGCAATACTCGGATGGGCACAGGTTCCAATTCGACCACGGAAATTGTTGGAATTTAAATTAATTATGAAACAAATTCGGAATTCAAAGTCTAATGATAACTGTGTACCCATTGTCGACTGTTGAGAAAACAGATCAGGTTCACTAATCTCCTTTAGGGAAGGAAAGCTGCAGTCCTTACCTGGACTGGCCTATGTGAAACTCCATAATCACTGCAATGTGGTTGAAGCTTGCCTTGCCTCTGAAGTGCCCGATACACTGAGTTGTATCAAAGTGTTCTAAGTATATACATCAACAGCACTGGATGGACCTCCCGACATTGATATTGGAACTACAGTTAAAAACGGCAAATGCAGCAGTGTCGGTCCTGCTAAGTCCTAATTATTCAAATCTGGGGCTTGTGTGGAAATTGGGATTGCGTCTCGCAGATAAGTGAAGCATCAGCCTGACGCCATAATTGACATTATTATAGAGAGGGTAATTGATGAAGATGCTGAAGATGGATGGGTCGAGGACACTACCTGAGGTGAAGATACTACCAGAAATACAGAGTCCAGAACGGAAGTGGGAGAAACGGAAGGAAGAGAAGGAGATGGAAATGGTATTTCCGGAATATCTTCAACACTGAGCGACTCTGTTCCGACTGAACAACTTCCCTTTTCCACCATTGATACCCCAATCTCCACAATAACGTCTACACGTTATATGGTTTCACGGGTCGGCGCAACATCGAGGGCCGAAGGGCCCGTACTGCGCTGTAGTGTTCTATGTTCTATGTTCTACGAGACTACCCCATCACAGTTTTCACTTCCCAACATTCTGTAATAAAAACCAGCAACCAAATACTTTCATTCTCTTATTACCAGTATACAGAACCAGGTCGTTGAAGGAAAGGCAAGATTGGTAGCTGAACGTTGGTGGATATAAAGCTTCAGGACATATAGAAGGGGATTTAAATGGGGCGGGAAACGAGCAGTACTTGTTCTGGAGAACAATACAGCCGTACAGTGGGAAGACACCTTAGAGGGTGTACACAATGAGGGAATCTGTGTGGAATTCAGGAAGAGGAAGTGGTAATCAGAATGTTGGCAGTTCATTACAGGCCCGCAATCTGCCAGCGATAGGTAGAGATCTATATAGGTCGAGAGATTTTGCACAGATGCTAAAATAACAGGGTTGCTATCGTGGTGGGATTGAACTTCCCCCACATTGACTGGGACTCATTTAATGCTGGAGGTTTGGATGGGGCAGAGTTTGTAATGTCAATCCACGAAAGAGTCTTGATGCAGGCTGTCGGTAGCCCAACTAAGAAAGAGACAATACTGGATCTGGTATTGAGGAATGAGCCTGGACAGGCGGTTGTGCTTTCAGTAGGGGAAAATTTTTGGAGTATTGACCACAATTCCGTACGTTAAAGGGTACTTTTGCACAGGGATGAGGGTACCCATCGGATTAAGTTTCTAAACTGGGGAAAGGGAAATTGCGATATCATTAGACCGCAATTGAAAAATGTGGATTGGGTGCGACTGTTGGAGGGCAATTCTACATAGGACATGTAGTCTTTCAAGGGCCAGTTGATTAGAATTCAGGAAAGTCACTTTCCTAAGAGAACTAAGGACAAGTATTGGAATTTTAGGGTGCCTTGGGTAACGAGTGGTATTGTGATTAACATCATTGAGGAAAAATAGACTATTGTGCGATCCAGAAGGGTCATGACGGACGAAACCATTGAGGAGTACAACAAAAGCAGGAAGGTACATAGGCGAGAAATTAGGAGGGCTACGTGGAGTAATGAAAAGTCCTTCGCAAATAGGACTATGGCGAATTCCAAAACTTTGAATTCTTATGTAAATAGAAAGTGGATGGCCAGGGAAACGATTGGATCAATGGAGGAGAGTGGGGGGATCTCTGTGTTGAGCCAGAGGAAATGGCTGAGATAGTAAATTAGTACTTTCCATGAGACAACTGTAACATGACTTGCCAGTTTTTATACTCGATGCGGCATCCAATCAAGCCAAGCATTGCATATTCTTTCTTTAATACATTGTCCACTTGTTTTCCCACTTTCAAATGTCTGTGGACCTGTACGCCTAGATCGCTCTGATTTCCTATATCACTAATAGTTTCCATTTACTCACTATTTCACCTCGAAATATGAAACTGCATTACCTCACATTTTTCCGGATTAAAATCATCTTACCATTTATGTGCAAAAGTCTCCAACCTGTGTATGTCAGGTGATATCCTTCGACAATCCTCGACCCTCTATGCCACTCCGCTAACCTTGGTGTCAACTGCGAATTTACTAATTTGACCAGCTACACTTTTCTCCAAATCGGTTATGTATACGGCAGACAACTGAGGCCCCAGCAAATATACATGTGGCGTCCTCCTGCTGTAGTTGTGGTGTAGCTGGCTATAGAGGCGGAATGGATTCATCCTCCTCTTCCTGTTTATGCGTAAGAGGCAAGATGTGCCGAATGGCCTACTGCCTCTCCTGTTACTGTGTCATAGACACGGGGAATTTAAGTTGTTCTCCTCCTCCTCTTCTGGTGTGACAGAATCGAAGGATTGAATGAGATCCACGTTTTCCTTCTGTGCAGGTGTAAAAGACTATTGGGTCTGAACCGCCTCCTTCTCCTACTTTGGTGTAACAGCTGGCAAAACTGAATGCCCTCCTTCACTTCTTGTGTACCAGGCGCGGGAGAGGCAAAGGCTGCCTCCTCTTGTACAGGTGCAATGGAATAGAATAACTGAATAGCCTCCTTCACATGTTCTGGCGTAACAGACTCGATGGAATTAATGGACTCTTCGTACTCCTGCTCCTCTGTTGCAGACTGGAGAAACACAAGCGCTTCTTCCTTCTGTTCCAGTTTGGGTAAGATTAAGGTCTGAACTACCTCATTGTCATCTTGCTCCTCCGTAGGGTCTAGAATGTCTCCTCATACTCCTATCCCGCAGTAACAGTCTTTTATTTTCTGTTTTTCAAATAAATCTAGAGTTTTTTGAAGAGGTCACAAAGTTGATTGATGCAGATACGGCAGTGGACGTTGTCTATATGGACTGCAGTAAGGCCTTTGACAAGGTCCCCCATGGTAGACTGGTACAAAGGTGAAGTCACACGGGATCAGGGGTGAGCTGGCAATGTGGATACAGAACTGGCTAGGTCATAGAAGGCAGAGAGTAGCAATGGAAGGGTGCTGTTCTAATTGGAGGGCTGCGACTAGTGGTGTTCCACAGCGATCAGTGCTGGGACCTTTGCTGTTCATCGGGTATATAAATGATTTGGAGGAAAATGTAACTGGTCTGAGTAGTAAGTTTTCAGACGACACAAAGTTTGGTGGAATTGCGGATAGCGATGAGGACTGTCAGTGTCTCTAGCAGGATTTATATCGTTTGGAGACTTGAACGGAGAGATGGCAGCTGGAGTTTAATCCGGACGAATGTGAGGTAATGCATTTTGGAAGGTCTAATGCAGATAGGGAATATACAGATAATGGCAGAACTCTGAAGAGTATTGAAAGTCAGAGAGATCTAGGTGTACAGGTCCACAGGTCACTGAAAGGGGCAACACAGATGGAGAAGGTAGTCAAGAAGGCATATGGCATGTTCGCTTTCATTGGCAGGGGCATTGAGTATACGAATTGGCAAGTCAGGTTCCAGCTGTATGGAACCTTAATTAGGCCACACTTGGAGTATTGTATTTAATTCTTGTCACCACATTACCAGAAGGATGCGGAGGCTTCAGAGAGGGCGCAGAAGAGAGTTACCAGGATGTTGCCTGGTATGGAGGGCATTAGCTATGAGGAACGTTTGAATGAAGTCGTTCTCACCGGAACGACAGAGGTTCAGGGGCGACCTGATAGAGGTCTACAAAACATTGAGGGGCAGAGACAGAATGGATAGTCAGCGGCTTTCCCCCAGGGTAGCGGGGTCAATTACTAGGGGGCAGAGGTTTAACGTGCGAGAAGTAAGGTATAGAGTAGTTGTACGAGGCACATTTTCTTATACAGAGGGTAGTGGGTGCCTGGAACTCGCTGCCTGAGGAGGTGGTGGAAGCAGGGACGAGAGTGACATTTAAGGCACATCTTGACAAATACAGGAATAGGATGGGAATAGAGGGATCCGGACCAAGGGAGTTCAGAAGATTGTAGTTTAGTCGGGAAATATGGTCGGCACGGGCTTGGAGGGCCGAAGGGCCTGTTCCTGTGCTGTACATTTCTTTGTTCTTTGCCCATTTTTCTTACCACTTCGTGTTTTCCAATTAAGGGGCAATTCAGTATGGTCAATCCAACTAGCCTGCACGAAGTTGGGTTGAGTGGGCGAAACCCACGCAAATGGCGAAAATGTGCAAACTCCACACAGGTAATGAGCCAGAGCCGGAATGGAACATGGGATCTCTGCGCCTTGAGGTAGCTGTAGTAACCACTGCGCCACCGTGCTGCCCTTCGTGTAACAGATTTGAATTGCTGAATGGTCTTCTCATTCTCCTGTTCCGGTGTAAAAGACTTGAAATCCTGATGGGTCATCCGTTTGCTCTGGTGCAACAAGCTCGTAGGTCTGATTGACCACTTTCTCTCCCTGTTCTGGTGTAACATACACGAGGTACAGAATGCTCTCCTTCACTTGTTCTGGTGTAGCATGCACGAGGCAGAGAATGGTCTTCTTCTCTTGTTCTGCTGTCCCATAGAGGAGGTACAGGATGGTCTCCTTCCCTTGGTCTGGTGTAGCATACACGAGGTACAGAATGGTCTTCTATTTTTCTGGTGTAGCATACACGAGGTGTAGAATGGTATCCAGCTCTTATACTCGTGCAGCAGACACCAATTTCTGAAGCGCCACATGCTCCTCCTGTTCAAGTTACAGGCTCGTCAGGTTGATTAGCGGTCTCCTCCTCATGTTCCCGTGTAACAGTATTAAGGAACTGAATGACCTCCTCCTCCACCTGCTCTGGTGCAACAGAATGGAGGCCAACATGACCTCCTCTAATAATGTTCTTCTATCTGAGACTCACGGTAGCCTCACGGTAGCATGGTGGTTAGCATCAATGCTTCACAGCTCCAGGGTCCCAGGTTCGATTCCCGGCTGGGTCACTGTCTGTGTGGAGTCTGCACGTCCTCCCCGTGTGTGCGTGGGTTTCCTCCGGGTGCTCCGGTTTCCTCCCACAGTCCAAAGATGTGCGGGTTAGGTGGATTGGCCATGCTAAATTGCCCGTAGTGTAAGGTCAATGGGGGGATTGTTGGGTTACGGGTATACGGGTTACGTGGGTTTGAGTAGGGTGATCATTGCTCGGCACAACATCGAGGGCCGAAGGGCCTGTTCTGTGCTGTACTGTTCTATGAGACTCGATGGACTGAATGTCCTACTTCTGCCCCGATGTTAAATCCTCGAGTGTCTCAATGTACCTGTACTCTTGTTCAGGTACAACAGGCTCGAGAAAGAGAAGGTCCTCCTCCAATACTGATCTTGTACAGCTTAAATGCCGAACTAAATGGCCTCCTCCACCTCCTGCTCCTGTGCCACAGACTCAAGTGTCCACATGGTCTCCTTCTCCATCCTTTCAGGTGTAAAGACTAAATGGCTTCCTCCCCCTGTACCGGTGTAGCAGACTTGAATGACTAAATTGCCTCCTCCTCCTGTTCAGGTGCAGCGGAGTTGAGGGACTAAATTACCTCCTCCTCCTGTTCCCGCGTTAATAGCACAGTAGATAAAATGGCCTCCTCCTGTTCCGGTGTAAAAGAGATGATAGACAGAATGGTCTCATCCTGTCCCGATGGAAGAGACTCGAGGGATCAAATGGCCTCCTCCTCCTCCTGTTCTTATGCAATATGCTCATGTGGAAGATATGCCGTCTTCAATGTTCTTCTGGCATAACGGACGATGGAGAGAATGGTCTCATCCTGTTCCTCTGCGTTGACAGACACGAGATGCTATATGACCTTCCCTCTTCCAGACCCACTGCCCCCGTCATCCCTCTGTTCCTGTGTAACAGACTCGAGCTATTGAATAGCCTCCTCCTACTGACTGTTTTAATATAGTTAAGGACAAGGGCAGCACGGTGGCGCTGTGGATAGCACTGCGGCCTCACGGCGCCGAGGTCCCAGGTTCGACCCCGGCTCTGGGTCACTGTGGTGTGGAGTTTGCACATTCTCCCAGTGTTTACGTGGGTTTCTTCCCGGCAACCCAAAGTTGTGCCGGCTTGTTGGAGTGGCCACGCTAAATTGCCCCTTAATTGGAATAAAAATCAATTGGGTAGTCTAAAAATTAAATATATGGAATAGATGGAATTGAGGTGCGTAGGGAAGAAGTGTTGGCAATTCTGGACAAGGTGAAAATAGATAAGTCCCCGGGGCCGGATGGGATTTATCCTGGGATTCTCTGGGAAGCCAGGGAAGAGATTGCTGAGCCTTTGGCTTTGATTTTTAGGTCATCATTGGCTACAGGAATAGTGCCAGAGGACTGGAGGATAGCAAATGTGGTCCCTTTGTTCAAGAAGGGGAGTAGAGATAACCCCGGTAACTAGAGGCCGGTGAGCCTAACGTCTGTGGAGGTAAAGTCTTGGAGAGGATTATAAAAGATACGATTTATAATCATCAAGATAGGAATAATATGATTAGGGACAGTCAGCATGGTTCTGTGAAGGGTAGGTCATGCCTCACAAACCTTATCGAGTTCTTTGAGAAGGTGACTGAACAGGTAGATGAGGGTAGAGCAGTTGATGTGGTGTATATGGATTTCAGTAAAACGTTTGATAAGGTTCCCCACGGTCGGCTATTGCAGAAAATACGGAGGCTGGGGATTGCGGGTGATTTAGAGATGTGGATGAGAAATTGGCTAGTTGAAAGAAGAGAGAGAGTGGTAGTTGATGGGAAATGTTCAGAATGGAGTTCAGTTACGAGTGGCGTACCACAAGGATCTGTTCTGGGGCCGTTGCTGTTTGTTATTTTTATAAATGACCTAGAGGAGGGCGCAGAAGGATGGGTGAGAAAATTTGCAGACGACACTAAAGTCGGTGGAGTTGTAGACAGTGCGGAAGGATGTTGCAGGTTACAGAGGGACATAGATAAGCTGCAGAGCTGGGCTGAGAGGTGGCAAATGGAGTTTAATGTGGAGAAGTGTGAGATGATTCACTTTGGAAAGAATAACAGAAATGCGGAATATTTGGCTAATGGTAAAATTCTTGGCAGTGTGGATGAGCAGAGGGATCTCGGTGTCCAAATACATAGATCCCTGAAAGTTGCCACCCAGGTTGATAGGGTTGTGAAGAAGGCCTATGGTGTGTTGGCCTTTATTGGTAGAGGGATTGAGTTCCGGAGCCATGCGGTCATGTTGCAGTTGTACAAAACTCTAGTACGGCCGCATTTGGAGTATTGCGTACAGTTCTGGTCGCCTCATTATAGGAAGGACGTGGAAGCTTTGGAACGGGTGCAGAGGAGATTTACCAGGATGTTGCCTGGTATGGAGGGAAAATCTTATGAGGAAAGGCTGATGGACTTGAGGTTGTTTTCGTTAGAGAGAAGAAGGATAAGAGGTGACTTAATAGAGGCATATAAAATGATCAGAGGGTTAGATCGGGTGGACAGCGAGAGCCTTCTCCCGCGGATGGAGGTGGCTAGCACGAGGGGACATAGCCTTAAATTGAGGGGTAATAGATATAGGACAGAGGTCAGAGGTGGGTTTTTTACGCAAAGAGTGGTGAGGCCGTGGAATGCCCTACCTGCAACAGTAGTGAACACGCCAATATTGAGGGCATTTAAAAATTTATTGGATAAGCATATGGATGATAAGGGCATAGTGTAGGTTAGATGGCCTTTAGATTTTTTCCATGTCGGTGTAACATCGAGGGCCGAAGGGCCTGTACTGCGCTGTATCGTTCTATGTTCTATGTTCTTTAGACTACCCAATTGATTTTTATTCCAATTAAGGGGCAATTTAGCGTGTATATGTATATATATATAGCTAGTGAGAGAATGGACTCCTCTACTCCTTCTCTGGTATAGCAAATGGGAGGGATTGAATGGCCGCCTCTCAACATCGAATATCACTGTCGCGAGTGACTGAATGACCGCCTCGTCCTACTGCTATGTAGTAACAGATTAAAGGGATGAATGCGCTCGTCCTACTCATGGTCCAGTCGAACAGCCTCCAAGGACTGAATGGTCGACTCTCCCCCTGTTCTACTGTATCAACCTCGAGCACTGAATAACCTCCTCCTCCCTTCTGTTGTTATGGACTTGAGGGATTCAATGGCCTCCTCCCTACAGTAACTTTATTACAGTGTTAATGGAAGGCAGTTGGGACACTAATAAGGATTATAATTATAACAGACTCGAGGGACTGAATGACACCAGTTCTGATGAAAATGACGATGGGGACCGAATGGTAATCTCACGATGTGATGTGTCGTACATGCCCCTTTCTGCATTGTGGTGCCGTGCTGTTGATCATAGGTTAATAGAATTTGAAGTGCATAAAGGAGACATTTGGCCCACCAAATTTGCATCGACTCATGGAAAGAAGAGCGTACTGAAGTACACAGCTCCACCCTATCCTCTATCGGTTGGACAATAAGGGGCTCTACAGCATGGCCAGTACACCTAAACTGCCCATCATTCGACTGTGGGAGGACACCAGAGCATCCGAAGGAACCCCACGCAGACACGGGGAGAAAGTTCAAATTGCACAGAGTTACCCAAAGGCCGGAAGTGAACTTGGGGCACTGGAGCTGTGTGGCAGCAGGGCTAAGCACTGTGCTCCAGAGCATTAATGTTTGTCAGTTTAAAATTCATTCGTTTGAACATGACCAGCAATGTATTTGGGGCAGCAGGGTAGCATGGTGGTTAGCATAAATGCTTCACAGCTCCAGGGTCCCAGGTTCGATTCCCGGCTGGGTCACTGTCTGTGTGGAGTCTGTACGTCCTCCCCCTGTGTGCGTGGGTTTCCTCCGGGTGCTCCGGTTTCCTCCCACAGTCCAAAGATGTGCGGGTTAGGTGGATTGGCCATGCTAAATTGCCCGTAGTGTCCTAGTGAAAGTAAGGTTAAGGGGGGGGGGGTTGGGTTACTGGTATAGGGTGGATACGTGGGTTTGAGTAGGGTGATCATGGCTCGGCACAACATTGAGGGCCGAAGTGCCTGTTCTGTGCTGTACTGTTCTATGTTCTATGTATCCTGTACCACACATGCTGACGCTACGACGAAGAAGGCACAACAGCACCTATAGTTCCTCAGAAAACTAGCGAATTTCGGAATGGCCATTTTGACTCTTACCAATTTTTACAGACCAACATAGAAAACAATCTACCTGGCTGCATCACAACCTGGTATGGCAGATGGTCGGCCCAAGACCATAAGAAACTTTAGGGTCGAAAGCACAGCCCAGTCCACCACGCGAAGCCGCCTCCCTTCCATTGACTGTCTCTTCCTCCCGCTGACTAGAGAAAGCGGGCAATACACTCAAAGAACCATCCCACACGAGTCATTCGCTCTTCCAATCTCTTCAATCTGCGAAAAGATACAACAGTCTGAGAACTCGCACTAACAGATTCAAAAACCGTTTCATTCCGGCAGTTACCAGTCTCCTGTAAGGTCCAATTCAGACTGAATTGATCGTTCTACACATCTGCCCTAAAGTTGCTGCTTTCTGAATGGGTCCCTCCTCCTGATAGTCTGATGAAAAAGACTTGAGGAACTGAATGGCCTCCTCACTCTGAAATGGTGTAAGAGACTGAAGGGACTGAATGGCCTCCTCTCACACAGCCGGATCAACAGATTGAGTTTCTGAATGGCCCCTCCTCCTGCTGTTGTGGTGTAACCGTCTCAAGTGACAGAATGGTCTCCCCCACCTCATTTTCCGATGTAAAAGACGCGAGAGACTAAATGGCCTGTCCCTGTTCCGGTGAAACAGACTCGAGGGACTGAATCACCTCCTCACATACTTTTCTTGTTCAATATGTTAACAGTTTAATGACCTTGAAGGCCTCAAAGGGCTGCTCCTATTCCGGTGTAATACACTCGAGGGAGTCAATGGCCCCCTCCCGTACTTTTCTGGTTTCGCAGACTGAAGGTCCGAATGACCTCCTGATCCTGCAGTTCTGGTGTGACAGATGTGAACGACTAAATTGCCTCATCTCCTGTTTGTTGATAACAGACTGGAGGGACCGAACGGCCTCCGCCTCGTCCTGTTTCTGTGTACGGACTCGAGGAACTGAATGGACTCCCTCTCCTCCTGTTCCGGAGTAACAGACTCGACTGACTCAATGGCCTCACTCTCCTAGTGTTCCGGTGCAACAGACTCGAGTGCCCGAATGGACTCCTCCTCCTGTTCCGGTGGAATAGACCAGATGAACTGAATGGCCTCCCCCTCCTCCTGTTCCGGTGGAATAGACCTGAGGAACTGAATGGCCTCCCCATTCCTCCTGTTCCGTTGTAACATAATCGAGGGGCTAAATGGCCTCCTCATACTTTGGCATAACAGAGATGTGGGACTGATTGGTCTCCTCCCTGGGATGGTCCGGTGAAGCCCAGTCGGGAGATTGAATCGCCTCCACCTCGTCCTGTTCCAGATGTACTAGATATGAGAGATTGAACGGCCTCTTATCCTGAAGAACAGACACATGGAACACAAAGGCCTTCACACTACTATTCCGTGTAACCGACAGGAGGGACTGTTAAGATTTCTCTTCCTGTTTTTCAATAACAGGCTTAATGGATTGAATGGATTCCTCCTCTTGGTCTGGTGTGATCGATCCGACGGATTAAATGGCCCCATCCTCCTCTTGGTCTGGTTAAACAGGCGGCAGGGGTTGAATGTTGTCCTCCTCCTCCTGTCCCGATGTGACTGACTCCAGTGTTGAATGGCTCCATAATCCTATTTTCCTGGTGCATCAGACTGGAGCGACTGAATGACCTCCTCCTCCTCCTTCTGTCCTGAAATAACAGATTCGAGTGGCTGGATGGATTTCACCTCCTCCGCTTCTGGGGTTACAGATTCAAAGGTGAGTTGCCTCCTCTTTCTATTTGGCTATAATAGATTCTAGTTATTGAATGGCATCCTCCAACTTCTCTTCTGGTGTAACAGAGGCTTAGGTTTGAATGGACTCCCCTCACTTTATGTTGTGAACGCCCTGAGGAACTGAATGGCCTCTTCCTGTTCTGGTGTAACGGACTCGAGGGACAGAATGGACTCCTCCTTCTGCGGCTGTTCTGGTGTAACAGACGCGATGGTTTGAATTGTCTTCTCCCGCTACTATCCTCGTGTAATAGACTCCAGGGTTTCAACTGTGTTCTCTTCCTGCTGTTCTGGTGCATCAGACACGAGGAATGAATGGCCACTTCCTCATCCTCCGGTTAAGCAGATGCAACAGAGTGAATGGGCTCCTCCTTCTCCGGTGTACCAGTCTCTGGGATTGGTTAACATTCTCCTCAGGATGTGAAGTGTTGTATATGTCAATTCTATCATTTGACAGCCATTTTAATGAACGGAGGAAAGCAGAAGATACAAAATTACTAACTGTAAGTCTACCTGTGATCATTCGTAAAAATTGAGTATCCATTATTAAATAAGTGATTGTGGAGTTTTGTGATTAATTTGTTTATAATTAACAGCACAACCGGAGGCCATTTGGCCCTTCCTGTCTGCACCGATTTCCAAAAGAGAAGCCTAGAAAGTCCCATCCCCAGCCCAATCTCCGTGCCTTCTAAAAGTCATTACTTTCAAATATATATCTAGCTCTACGATGTATCCACCTCCGCCAATTTCGCAGGCAGTTCACTCCAAACACCAGCAACTCTTCTCATGTCACTCCGAGCTCCCTTGCTGACCATCTTGACTCGTCCTCACTGATATATGAACTATATGATCCTTCTTTATCCTGTCAAAGCTTTTCAGAATGTTGAGCACCTCAACAAGGTCTTTATCTTCTCTGTTCCAAGGACACCAAACCCATTTACTGCTGGATTTTACTAAATTAATCTACGTGTCAATCTCCACCTGGACGTGGAATGTGAGAACGGCACCGACTTGAATCGCTTCAATAAATACATTCGCCAAAACACAACAACGAAGATGCATATCGAACTACTTCCTTCAGTTCCTATTATTTTACTTACTCTGCGATCGTGCATATGGCTGTGTGGAGGTTGGGACGCGAACATACACACAAAGCAGACAGGCATGAAGATATACTTATACACCCACGCACACACACATACATGTACACATATCCATACATAAATACAAGGACACACAAAAACACACACACAGAAACAAACACACACTCACATACACACACACAAAGATACAGACACAGTCACATACATAGACACACATATGTACACAGACACACACACACACATAAACGCGTTAACACATATATATTTACTATCTCTCTCGTCCAGACGCTCTATCTATCTTCCTCCCTCTCTCACACACGCTCACAGTCACACACACAGGGACACACATACAGGCACAAAAATGCACACAGAAACGCACACACATACATACACAGAATTTCGCACACAGACGAGTATTCTTTTTTAACCACAGGCACACACTATTTCGCTGTCTCTCTATCAGCCCCCACACACAGATGGACAGAGATACGCATATGTACTAACACACGCACAGAATACATACATATTCACACACAGTTATATACTCTTTCTCATGACAGACAAAATACCTTTTCTACTTCCTCTCTCACAAACACTGAGACAGACGCAACCACACACAGACTCGCACACAAAGCGATCGGCACTCACTGTCAAATAAATACAGCTGCAAAGCCACGAGAACACCGTCTCACAAAGACACACACACGCATTCACATTCTCTCTCACAAGCAGTCATCGCACAAGTCCTGTGTGGAGCTGAGTCCACAAAAGATCAGCCATGATCTCATTGAATGGCAGAGCAGGCTCGAGGGGCCAGATGCCCTACTCCTTCTCCTAGTTCTTATGTTCTTATGTTCTTACATGCAGGGAAACACATAACCGTGCGGACACCCAATAAACAAATGCAAGCATATAGACGCAGATACATACACACAAACGCACACACGATAACAAACACATCCATGCAGATACACACACACACACACACACACACACAAACAGACATAACACTGTAATAACTCATAAAAATCTGATTGAAAGAATGTGTATTTATTTACATATTTTCAAGCTTATTTTTTACATAACACCTCACTCCCTGTGCAGGCCTTCCTGGAAGATGTGTCATGGCAGACCATTGCTGGGCGTGTTCTTGTATTTGCCTTGACGAGCCCCAGGTGGGTGGAATCCGCCCGCTTCTTGGGAAGCTGGAAATCTACTAGTCCCACAAAGAGATAACAGGCGTTTTTCCCGGGGTCCTCATGTGGGATATAACACCACTCCCACCAGAGTCCGAAAAACCCCATCAGCTGCCACTGGCGAAAGCCTCTTGCACCGCTTACTCCAGGGATGTGCAGCCACTTGTGGTGGTTCTGCTCGGGAGGCGTGTGATGGGTCACTGAATGTCGCTTTCTTGCAGACGTTTCAAGGACAATCAGAAGAACATGGAAGCCGGACATACTGTCTTCTGTCTGTGCGCAAACCTCGGTGTCTATCTCAGCCACCGTAGTATTGTCCCAATCAGGAGAACCCGCACGGCTCTGTCCTCAAAACCAGAAATGGTTCCTTTTGCGGTCACAGCGGTAGGATCGCCGGTGCTTCCACCCGACAGGCGACCCGCTGCCGAACCAATTGGTCAACTTGTTTATTAAGTGTCGTTCTATTGACTCGGAACTTATACGACACTGTGGAACTCTCGTCAAACAAACTACTTGCGAGGCAAAGCGTGCCATCGCCAAAATTTCGTCCATACATTTTGTCCCTGCACGAAACGTTAACTTATCTCGTCCCAAAACCATTGTGTCCGTTCAGCGATTCCTGATGCATCTCGATTTGGCCCCAAGGTTTGGAAGAGTAGAACTCAACCGAATCCTGAACCGCCACCTCATCGAATGTCATGATGGTGGAATGTCGTCGGTAAGGGACAGCGTCCGCGATACTTGAATAGAAAACGCGCCAAACACCTGTCTAGACACATTCGACTGCATTTTCAATTATCGTTTAATTTTTAAACCGCCCCCTAAGCCAGCAATTTAGAGGAAGGATAATATGGTTCAGCGCAGATGTGTCAGATGCCATGACTCTGGATAGAAACGGCAAACCGTTCACTGGTAAAGGGATTAATTGTATTTCAGCTTGGTAAAATGATATAACTACTGCGTCGAGCCAAGCTATCCGAAATTTAGCAGAGCAGCAGAGTTGCAGTTGTGAGTTAGTTGGAGCTGTGAACTGGGTTAAAGAAGTTTGCACTCACCCTAGTTCATTTAAAGATATGTCACTTTCCAAGCAGTGGGAATTCTGCAATTGGAAGATGTCCAAAGAAATGCTCTGAAGAAATATTACCTCTCTGGCTGCATGGTTCCGACAGGCGACAGGTTTTTTGTTTAATGATGTGTTACAAGATCACTCTTTATTAAAAAACACATCGCTGTACAGCAGGTATTGTTCGGGATAATTTAATTTTAACACTGGATTGAGAACAGAGGAAATATGTGTTTCTGTGTGTAGGTGCTTTTGTGTGCGCGTGTATGTTTGTTTCCGTGTCTTTCTGTGTGTGGTGGACATTTTTTTGCAAGTGTATATGTGTGTGGAATTATCTGTGTGTTTGTGTGTGTGAATGTGTGTCGGTATGCCTGTTTGGGTGTGGTGTTTTGTTGTGAATGTGGGTGTGGGGATGTGCAGTTGTGTGTGTGTTCTTGCGAATGTGGGTAGTTATTGGGTAAATGTGTTTATGTGTGTGTGTGTGTCTGTCTGTGCGTTTTATTGATGCGTGTGTGTGGCTGTGAGCATGAGTGACTGCGTGCGAGTCCGTGTCTGTGTGGGTGTGTTTGTGCCTGTGCATATCGGTGTGAAGGGGTAGGGGTGGTTTGTGTGAGTTTATGTGGCTGTGCGCATGTGTGTGTGTATGCTTCGGTGTGCAAGTGGTTGCGTGGGTCTGAATGTGGGTTCATGTTTTATGGGTGTGCTTGTGTGGGTGAGTGAGAGTATTATGTGTGTCAGTGTATGGGTTTTTGTGTCTATGGGTTTTTGGGTGCATGTGCATGTATGGGTGTCTGTTAGGGGGAGGACATCTGGGTGCAGGTGTCTGCGAGTCTTTCTGTAGGTCTGTGTGCTTATTTTGTGAGTGTGTGATAGTGTGTGCAGCCGATTGTGTATTCGTGTGCGTGTGGCTGAGTGCGGTGTCAGTGTATGATTGTATAGGTGTGTTTCTGCACATGTATTTACAAGCGGCTGGATGTGGTTAGGTATGTGTGTGGAGCTGCGGTTAGTGTGGGCGGGTCTGCGTGTGCGCGCCGAGTGTGTAGGTGTGATGTTGAGTTCTGAGTGATTGTGTTTCTGTGTGGGTGAGTGCGTGTGAATCTGTGCTTATGTGGAGGTTAGTACGCAAATCTCTGTTCACGTGGGTATGTGCGTCTATTGGGGTGTGCTTGTGAATTTGTGACTGTGTGTGTGTGTGTGTGTGAACATAGAGCAGACAGTGCAGAAGAATGCCATTCGGCCCATCGAGTCAGCACCGAACACTTCAGTCCTCACTTCCACTCCCCCTAACCCAATAAGCCTTCCTAACGCGCTGATCACTGTGGCAATTTATCATGGCGAATCCACCGAACCTGTACATCTTTGGATTGTGGGAGATGACCGGAGCACCCGGAGGAAACCTACGCAGACACGGGGAGAACGTGCAGACACCGCATTGATAGTGAACCAGCGGGGAATCGAACATGGACACTGGCGCTGTGACCCCACAATCCTATCCAGTTGTGCTACCTTACTGCCCTTCTGTCCATATGTGGGCGTGTGAAGTCATGGTGGTGAATGTGTGGGTATGCGCATGTTCCTGTCGGTATGATGTGGAGATGCAGGCGTTGGACTGTGGTGAACAGAGTAAGAAGTCTGACAACACTAGGTTAATGTTCAACAGGTTTGTTTCAAACACGAGCTTTCGGAGCACTGCTCCATCCTCAGGTGAATGCAGGTTTCACCTGAGGAATGATCAGTGCTCCGAAAGCTCGTGTTTGAAACAAACCTGTTAGACGTTAACCTGGTGTTGTAGGACTTCTTACTGTACCTGCAGGCACATTGTGAGTCCGTGAATTTAAATGGTATCTGTTTGTGGGTCTGTGATTGTGTGTTTAAGTGGGTGTTTTTATGGATATGTGAATGTGTGGATTTGCGGGCGGGTGTGGGTGCGTGTGTGTGTGAGTGTGTGTTAGAACATAGAACATAGAACATAGAACACTACAGCGCAGTACGGGCCCTTCGGCCCTCGGCGTTGCGCCGAACTGTGAAACCATCTGAAGCCTATCTGACCTACACTATTCCATTTTCATCCATATGTCTATCCAGTGACCACTTAAATGCCCTTAAAGTTGGCGAGCCTACTACTGTTGCAGGCAGGGCTTTCCACACCCCTACTACTCTCTGAGTAAAGAAACTGCCTCTGACATCTGTCCTATATCTATCACCCCTCAATTTAAAGATATGTCACCTCGTGTTGGTCATCACCATCCGAGGAAAAAGACTCTCACTGTCCACCCTATCTAACCCTCTGACTATCTTATATGTCTCTATTAAGTCACCTCTCAGCCTTCTCCTCTCTAACGAAAACAACCTCAATTCCCTGAGCCTTTCTCGTAAGACCTTCCCTCCATACCAGACAACATCCTAGTAAATCTCCTCTGAACCCTTTCCAAAGCTTCCACAACCTTCCAATAATGTGGTGACCAGAACTGCACGCAGTACTCCAGGTACGGCCACACCAGATTTATGTACAGCTGCAGCATGACCTTGTGGTTCCGAAACTCAATCCCCCTGCTTATAAAGGCTAGCACAACATATGCCTTCTTAACAGCCCTATTAACCTGGGTGGCATGAGTGTGAATGTTTGTGAATGAGTGTGTGCGCTTCTTTGGCTGTGCATGCGTGGGTTAGTGGAAGTATGTATGCGTTTGCGGGCGACTTTGGGCGTGTGTATGGGTATATGCATTGTTTTGTGGGCGCGTGTGTGTCGTTTAGTATGTATGAGTGTGTTTGTGCATGAGCGTATGTATGTATGAGTAGATGAGTGCGTGCGTGTGTGCATGTATGTGTGGCTGTGTGTGGGTGCATTTGTGGGTATGAGTATTTCTGTGTGGTTTTGGGTGTGTATGTGGGATCGGGTGTAAGTGGTTGGGCATGTGTGTGCGTTGTGTGGGTGCTTGTTTGTGTGGGCGAGCGAGTGCTTGTGTGGAGGTGTGCGGCTGTATAAGTGTGTGCATACCTGGTCTTATGTCTGTTTGTGTGCGAGAGCACGTGTGGGTAGGTGTGTCTTTGTGTCTACGTGTGTACACATGTGGGATTGCATATGTTTGTGTGTGAATGTATGTTTGTGGGTGATTAATTTTCTACAGATTTGGATGTTCATGCGGTTGTGTCTGTGTTTAGGTGTATGAGCGGATGCACGTGTGCAGGTGTGTAGGCGTGGATGTGCATGCGTGTGAGTGTGTATATGTGTGTGCGTGTGTTTTCCGCTAACTATTTGTGGGTGGGTGAGTTTGTATATGTGGGTGTGTGCATTTGTGGCTATGTGTCTTTTCGACTGTTTGAGTGTGTGTGTGTGGGGGGGGGGGGGGGTGGTGCAAGCATGTGGGTGTCGCTGGGCATGTATGGGTGTCTGGGATGTGTTTATTTATATACGTAAGTGAGAGCTAGTGCATGCGTGTACAGCAATGTGTTGACGGGGTGTCATCGTGCGTGTGCGTATTAGTACATCTGTGTATCTAGGCAGATATATATGTGTTTGCTTCTGTGTGTATGTGTATGCAGGTGTTTGAGTTAACATGTATGTTTAGGTGTGGGTGTGTGGGCTCGTGATTTGGCGTATGTGTACGCGTGCATGTAGGTGTGCATGTTTATGAATGCGTATGTGTGGGGGGACTGTGATTATGGGTATGTGTGCGTGGTTGAGTGTGTGCTTGGGTGTCCGTGAATGCGTGCATGTGGGTCTGTGATTTGTGTGTCTGGACTGTGATTGTGGCTGTGAGTATATTTGGATATATTTCCGTATGTGTGTGTGTGAATTTACGTGTGACGACAGTCTGGGTGCGTGTGTGTGAGTGTTTGTTGTGGAAGTCTGTGAGTGTAAGTATTTGTGGGTCAATGTGTGGGTGTATTAGGATTTGTATGTGGCTATGTGTGTTTGGCTGAGTCCGTGTGTGTGGGAGAGTGGCTGTGTGTATCAGTATCTATGCGTGTGGGTTGTGTGGATGTGGGTGTCTTTCAATGTGTGTATGGTAGGGTGTGAGTAGGTGAGCTTTTGGGTCGGCATGTGCTTCTGCCTGTGTGGGTGTGTTTTTTTTGGTGAATGTGTGGGTATGTGTCTGTGCCTTCAAGCGTGGGTGTTTGTGAGTGCATGTTTTAATGGGTATATGAATATGTGTGTGCGCGTTTAAGTAGGGTTTTGTCTGTGGGTGAGTGTGTGGGTGAGTGTGTGGGTCTTGGTGAGTGTCGGTCTGCGTGTGTTTGTGGGCGAAATTGGGTGCGTGTGTGTGTCCAGGTGTGGTGTTATGTGCTCGAGTGCTTTTATTGGTCTGTATGGGTGTGTTGGTGCATGGGCGTATGTATGTATGAGTAAATCAGTGTGTGTGTTTGTGCATGCATATGTTGCTTTTTGTGGGTGGGTGTATTTATGTTAGTGTATTTTTGTAGGATTGTATGTGAGAACGGGTGTGAGCGGTTGGAGATGTGCGAGGAGCTGGGTGAGTATTTGTTTGTGTGACCGAGTGAGTGCTTGTGTGTGAGTCTGTGGAGGCGTGCATCTGTATGGGTGTGTATGCGTGGGTGTGGTAGTATGCCTGTGTGAGTGTTTGCGTGTGTGGGTGTGTCCGTGTACATATGTCTGCATACTGGTGGGGATTCGTTTTTGTGTGTGGATTTATGTTTGTGGGTGAGTGATTGCGCACATACCTGGCTGTGCATATGGTTGTATCTGTGTGTGTATGCAGCTGTGTGGGTGATTGAGTTTTTGCGCGTTTGTAGGTGTGGATATGCATGTGAGTGTATATGTGGGTGTGCATTTATGTAAGTTCGGGTATGTGTCGTTAACTATGCGTGGGTTGAATGTGTTTGTATTTGTATGTGTGGATGTGTGTGTTTGTGTTTTGGACCCGGCGCGTGCTTGTGGGGATGTGTGTGTTTACGTCTGTGAGTAAGACAGTGCTCGTATGTGAGTGTGTGCTGGTGGGGCGTGGCTGTGCGTGTGCATGTGAGTGCATCTGTGTTTCCAGGCCGATATATGTGGATTTGCTTTTGTCTGTGTGCGCGTGTGAATGAACGTCTAGTTGTCCACATTTAGGTGTTGTATGTGTGCGACCGCGAATATGTTGTTGTGTGTGTATTTGTGGATGATGGTGTCCGTGTATGTTGCTGAGTGCGTGGAGGGAGACTGTGACTACGGGTTTATGTGTGTGGTTGAGTACGTGTGTGAATGTCTGTGTCTACGTGCATGTGGGTGTGTGCATGTGCCTGTAGAGGTGGGTGTTTGTGAGTGGGTGTTTTTATGGTTGTGTAAATGTGTGGATGTGTGGGCGTGTATGTGGGGCTATGTGTGTGCTTGTCTAAGTGTGTGTGGGTGAGTATGTGTGTGTGAATATGTGTTTGTGAATGTGCGTGTTTGGGTGTGTCGGAGTGGGTAAGTGGGAGTCTGTGTTTGTTTGTGTGCGAGTGTGTGGTTTTATATGCGTGTGTTTATGTCAATCTGTATAGGTGTGTTGTTGCATGGGCAACTGTATTTATGAATGGGTGACCGTGTCTGTGTGCATGCGTGTGTGCGTGTGTGCGGGTAGTTGTCTCTGTGTTTGTGTGTGGTTGTTTCTGTGTGTTTGTTGATGTTTATGTGGGCGCGTGTCTGTGTGGTTTGGTGTCTGTGTGGGGCTGGCTTTATGTTTGCTTGTGTGGGCGAGTGAGTGCTGGTGTGTGAGTTTGTGGAAATGTGCGTCAGTGTGGGTGTGTTTCTGACTGTGGGTGTGTGGGTAGATGTGTGCGTGTATGCCTGTGTGTGGAACTTGGTGTGTCAGTGAGTGTGTGGGGGGATGTAGTATGTTTGGGTGTGTGTACGTGTGAGTGCGTCTGTGCATGTGCGTCAGTGTATGTTTGAGTGGTGTGGGTTAGTGGGTGAGTGTGTGACAGCGTGTTTGTGTTTTTCGAAGTGTTTGTGAGTCTCTGTGGGAGCATGCGTGTCCACGAGTTTGTGTGTGAGTATGTGTTTTTTTTGGGGGGGCGCGTTGGCTGTGTGTGTGGCGGCATGTTTGGGGTGTCTGTGACTGTTGGTCTGTGCCTGTGGATATTTGGTTGTCAGAGTTTGTGTATGTGCGTTTGTGCGTGAGTGGTTAAGTGTGAGTGTTCGTGTGTGTGTGTGCCTGCGCGTGGCAGTGTGCGTGTGGCTGTATGCTTGCTGTGGGTGTGTTTGAGGTATGTGCCTGAGTAAGTATATATGTGTCCCTGTAACAGTGAGTGTTTGTATTTGTGTTTCTGTGTCTGGTTGCGTGTAATTTGTCTCTGTGTCTGTGCGTGCATGTATTGCATCTATGAGTCTGAGTTTGTATACTATTTCTGGGTGTCTGTGAGTGTCTGCATACGTGTCTCTGTGTGCCTCTGTGTGCGTGTACCTGTGCCTCTCTGTGTCTTTGGGTGTGTGTTATTTTGTATCTGTGTGTCTAGGTAAATTTGTTTGTCGATGTCATGATCACCTGAATATAGCTTCTCCGTCCTGATGCATAATTTAATTGTTAATTTCCCTTTCTTACAGTCAACCTCATCACTATGGTGATCCTGAAGAGAAAAGACTGTGGGCTGTCTAAATGTGTGACTTGTTACCTGGTGGCCATGGCAGTGGGGGACCTACTGGTCGTTATATTCGACCTGATATTGAGACACATTCCCATTGTTTTTAAGGAACAATTTTATTTCCTGAGGTCCATTCCCGTGTGTAATATCCACGCCGTGCTGCTTTATGCAGTCACTGACTGCTCTGTCTGGTTCACCGTCACGTTCACATTTGATCGATTTGTGACAATTTGTTGCTCAAATCTGAAAAGAAAATATTGCAGTGAGAAAATGGCGGCTGTGGTTCTGGGAAATGTGACTGTGCTGAGCTGTTTGAAGAACATTTTCTGGTATTTTATGTACACAAGTCGGTATTCGCTGTCGAATCAACCCTGGTTTTGTGATGTCACGGGGAATGTTCAGTTCTCACTGGTGTGGTCAACAATCGAGCTTCTCCACAACATTCTAACCCCATGTGTTCCATTTGCCCTGATTCTGCTACTCAATTTTTTCACCGTCAGACATATTGTAGTGAGCAGCAGGTCCCGCAGGAGACTCCGGTCTCAAAGCATTGCAGAGAGTCCCAGAGACCCAGAAATGGAGTGTCGGCGAAAATCCATCATTTTACTGTTCATTATCTCTGCCAATTTTGTCCTGTTATGGTTAATGTTAATGGTTTATTCTATGTGGAACCGGATGTTATTTCTGCAGTCTGCCTCTGTGTCATTAGATCTATATGTTTCAGAATTGGGTTTCATGTTGCAGCTCCTGAGCTGCTGCACAAACACTGCGATTTATGCCGTGACCCAGACTCAGTTCAGACAACAGTTGGCGAATGTGCTCAAATTTCCCTTTACTCTAATTAAGCAATTAATTAAATGTGAGAGAGAAACCACCTGACAGGGCATCTCTCATTGGCCACTCAAGCTTCTACTACCAGCCAGCCTCACTGATTGGTATCTTGTATTTAAAGTTGATGGCCCTTTTATGTTTCCAGGGGAAATGGCTAACGCCCATGTTGTCTTGCCTGCGGAGCGGGTTAGTAGCCATCTTTCATTTCCAGGTGAGTAATTTGGCAGCCACATTGGGTTATCGTGGAGGCATTGGCAGGATAGAAGCTGTCGGTTATTCGATGGCCTGTGGTCTGCCGTCTCGGAGAGAGACCTGCGCACAAGCAGACAGGCAGCTATGCTTTCATGTTTAGTTTTTAAATGATTATTATCTTTATTTGCTTCCACCTGATTAACAGCGGCGGCATAGTCGGTGATCTCTGTCCTTCATTCCTGCTCCCAAGCCCTGCTTAACTGGAGTCACTCTCGGTAAATTCTGTTCCGCATTCCCTACGCCCTTTATCCGGGGCACAGTCAGTGATATGTGCCCATATTTCCTCCCCCTCCGTCTGTTTATTAGGGACACTTTCGTTGGACTCGTCCCTCATCAACAGTTCCCCCTATTCACATCCTCTCCCGTCACTTTCAGTTCGCTACGGATTCTGAAGCGTCATGTCACCTTCTGTTTTGTGGCTCTTGATTTAAATAACCAGCGCAAACGCGCTGCTGTCTTGGGGAACCGGCGGCGGATTCACGGTACTACCACATTTTTATTAATTAATCATTATTGTTGTTGTTTTTTTTCAAATTCACCTCCATACAGGAGATTCCACGTTTCAGAAATGCAGCTATTTTATGCCATTTGTGAATTGTCGCTTCCGCTTCTTCCTTGTACATTAACGGTTGGTGGGAAGGGCGGGGGGGGGGGGGGCTGGAAGTCACGTCACTCCAATATGGCCGCCTTGCTTCGCCTCAATCTTTTGTTCTGGGACGCGGCTCTTTATCCCTCAGAGTTGAGGCTGGACAGAGGAGCGGGGTCAAATGCTAACACGGGGGAGCAGCAGCCGCCGCAGATAGAACTGAAGCATGTCGTAATGGTCGAAACTTAGTGGAGGAATGCAGCAGCCTCAATAGGAATAGGTCTAAATATAAATGAAACAATTTGCATACATTATATTTTAACGCTTTCAAAATGCTCAAGAACCAGGTTTATTCCATGGCGATATTTTCCTTTTCAGACGTATAAAACATAATTCGAGGAGGGGGATCAGAGACAGAGGTAACCCATGCTGACGGCTGAAAAAGGGGGAAGTGTTGATGAGGGAACGAGTCTAACGAAAGTGTCTATAATAAACAGACGGAGGGGGAGGAAATATGGGGAACATATCACTGAGTGTTCCCCGGTTAAAGACCGTAGGGAATTCGGAACAGAATTTACCGAGACTGACTCCAGTTCAGCAGGGCTTGGGCGCAGGAATGAAGGACAGAGATCACAGACCGTGTCCGCCGCTGATAATCAGATGGAAGGGGATGAATGACAGAGTACATCGACAGCGTTCCCAAGAAACAAGGGGTGAGATGGTAAGGTGCAGCAATCAGCGACAGTGTCCCTGGAAAGATGGCAGTGGGTTGCAGGCGCACTCAGGAGAGGAGGACGGCGAAGAAGTAATCGAGGTAAACGGTCCCCTGATAGGAGAGGACCAGACTGGACTGTCCCGGGGATGATAGGAGAGGACCAGACAGGATTGTGTCCCGGGGATGAGAGGAGAGGACCAGACAGGAATGTGTCCCGGGGATGATAGGACAAGACAGGATTGTGTCCCGGGGGTGATAGGAGAGGCCCAGACAGGATTGTGTCCCGGGGGTGATAGGAGAGGCCCAGACAGGATTGTGTCCCGGGGTTGATAGGAGAGGACCAGACAGGATTGTGTCCCGGGGATGATAGGACAAGACAGGATTGTGTCCCGGGGGTGATAGGAGAGGCCCAGACAGGATTGTGTCCCGGGGTTGATAGGAGAGGACCAGACAGGATTGTGTCCCGGGGATGATAGGACAAGACAGGATTGTGTCCCGGGGGTGATAGGAGAGGCCCAGACAGGATTGTGTCCCGGGGTTGATAGGAGAGGACCAGACAGGATTGTGTCCCGGGGATGATAGGAGAGGACCAGACAGGATTGTGTCCCGGGGATGATAGGACAAGACAGGATTGTGTCCCGGGGGTGATAGGAGAGGCCCAGGCAGGACTGTGTCCCGGGGTTGATAGGAGAGGACCAGACAGGATTGTGTCCCGGGGATGATAGGACAAGACAGGATTGTGTCCCGGGGGTGATAGGAGAGGCCCAGGCAGGACTGTGTCCCGGGGATGATAGTAGAGGACCAGACAGGATTGTGTCCCGGGGGTGATAGGAGAGGCCCAGACAGTACTGTGTCCCGGGGGTGATAGGAGAGGCCCAGGCAGGACTGTGTCCCGGGGATGATAGTAGAGGACCAGACAGGATTGTGTCCCGGGGGTGATAGGCGAGGACCAGACAGGATGGTGTCCCGGGGATGATAGGAGAGGACCAGACAGGATTGTGTCCCGGGGATGATAGGAGGGGACCAGACAGTACTGTGTCCCGGGGATGATAGTAGAGGACCAGACAGGATTGTGTCCCGGGGATGATAGTAGAGGACCAGACAGGATTGTGTCCCGGGGGTGATAGGAGAGGCCCAGACAGTACTGTGTCCCGGGGGTGATAGGAGAGGCCCAGGCAGGACTGTGTCCCGGGGATGATAGTAGAGGACCAGACAGGATTGTGTCCCGGGGGTGATAGGAGAGGACCAGACAGGATGGTGTCCCGGGGATGATAGGAGAGGACCAGACAGGATTGTGTCCCGGGGATGATAGGAGAGGCCCAGGCAGGACTGTGTCCCGGGGATGATAGTAGAGGACCAGACAGGATTGTGTCCCGGGGGTGATAGGAGAGGACCAGACAGGATGGTGTCCCGGGGATGATAGGAGAGGACCAGACAGGATTGTGTCCCGGGGATGATAGGAGGGGACCAGACAGTACTGTGTCCCGGGGATGATAGGAGAGGACCAGACAGGATGGTGTCCCGGGGATGATAGGAGGGGACCAGACAGGATTGTGTCCCGGGGATGATAGGAGAGGCCCAGACAGGATTGTGTCCCGGGGATGATAGGAGAGGACCAGACAGGATTGTGTCCCGGGGATGATAGGAGGGGACCAGACAGTACTGTGTCCCGGGGATGATAGGAGAGGCCCAGACAGGTTTGTGTCCCGGGGATGATAGGAGAGGACCAGACAGGATTGTGTCCCGGGGATGATAGGAGGGGACCAGACAGTACTGTGTCCCGGGGATGATAGGAGAGGCCCAGACAGGTTTGTGTCCCGGGGATGATAGGAGAGGACCAGACAGGATTGTGTCCCGGGGATGATAGGAGGGGACCAGACAGGATTGTGTCCCGGGGATGATAGGAGGGGACCAGACAGTACTGTGTCCCGGGGATGATAGGAGAGGACCAGGCAGGATTGTGTCCCGGGGATGATAGGAGAGGACCAGACAGGATTGTGTCCCGGGGATGATAGGAGAGGACCAGGCAGGATTGTGTCCCGGGGATGATAGGAGAGGACCAGACAGGATTGTGTCCCGGGGATGATAGGAGGGGACCAGACAGTACTGTGTCCCGGGGATGATAGGAGAGGACGAGACAGGATTGTGTCCCGGGGATGATAGGAGGGGACCAGACAGTACTGTGTCCCGGGGATGATAGGAGAGGCCCAGACAGGTTTGTGTCCCGGGGATGATAGGAGAGGACCAGACAGGATTGTGTCCCGGGGATGATAGGAGGGGACCAGACAGGATTGTGTCCCGGGGATGATAGGAGGGGACCAGACAGTACTGTGTCCCGGGGATGATAGGAGAGGACCAGGCAGGATTGTGTCCCGGGGATGATAGGAGAGGACCAGACAGGATGTGTGAAGGGACGACACCTGACATCCAACATTAAGCATCCCCTAAATGTAACACTGATGGCTGCGGAGGGCGGCGAGGCCGAGGTGGTAGCGGACATGGATGTAGAAGAGGCCTTTGACCGGGCGGAGTGGGAGGCCCTGGGAACATTTGGGTTCGTGCAGGGATTTGCGGATTGGGTCGGATTGCTTTATCAGGAACCGGTGGCAAATGTAAGGATGAATCGGTTGCGATCGCAATATTTTATATTGTGTTGGAGGACGAGGCAGGGATGGCCACTCTCCCCACTACTGCTTGCCCTGGCCATAGAGCCTTTGGCAATGGCACTGCGAGTATCGAACATTTGGAAGGAGATAGTGGGGGGGAGTGGAATATAGGGCACAAAAATCCGCTGGAACCCCCCCCCCCCCGCGATTCTCCACCTCCCCCCCCGCTTGGAAGAATCGGCGCTCCCCGTTTTTCACGGCGAATGGTGGATCTCCGACACGGATGGGCAGAGCGGCCTGCCGTACCCGACCGTTTCACGAAGGCGGCAACCTCACCTGTTTGCTGCCATTGTGAAACGGGTGAGATACGCCCATTTGGGGTTTGTGGGGGGTGTACAAGACTCTGAGCACCACGACTGTGCTCGGGAGGGGACTGGCCGCGATTGGTGCCCACCGATCGTCGGGCCGGCGTCCAAATCGGACGCACTATTTCCCCACCGCTGCCCCGCAAGATGAAGCCGCCTTGTCTTGCGGGGAAATACTGCCACGGCGCATGCGCAGCTTCGGGCCGTCAGCGGCGTGATGTCAACCGCGCATGGGTGGGTTGGAACCGGCCGATCTGCGCATGCGCGGCCGACATCACTGGGTGCGACGCCATGATGCCAGCGTCAATGCCCCACCGCTGAGAAGAACGGAGCTCCTCTCCTAGCACCACGGGTGGGTTGAATCCGGTGTGGGGAGCTCTGCTCCTAGCCCTCCGGGTGGGGGTCAATCCGGTGTGGGGAGCTCCGCTCCTAGCCCCCCGGGTGGGGGTGAATCCGGTGTGGGGAGCGCCGCTCCTAGCTCCCCGGGAGGGGGTGAATCCGGTGTGGGGAGCGGGCTCCTAGCCCCCCGGGTGGGGGTGAATCGGGTGCGAGGAGAGGGCTCCTAGCCCCCCGGGTGGGTGTGAATCCGGTGTGGGGAGCTCCGCTCCTAGCCCCCCGGGTGGGGGTGAATCCGGTGTGGGGAGCGGGCTCATAGCCCCCCGGGTGGGGGTGAATCAGGTGCGGGGAGCGGACTCCCAGCCCCCCGGGTGGGGCTGAATCCGGTGTGGGGAGTGGGCTCCTAGCCCCACCCCCCCGGGTGGGGGTTAATCCAGAGTGGGGAGCGGGCACCTAGCCCCCGGATGGGGTCAATCCGGTGTGGGGAGGGGGCTCCTAGCCCCCCAGGTGTGGGTGAATCCGGTGCGTGGAGCGGGCTACTAGCCCCCCCGGGTGGGGGTGTATCCGGTGTGGGGAGTGGGCTCCTAGCCCCCCGGGTGGGGGTGAATCCGGTGCGGGGATCGGGCTCCTAGCCCGCCGGGTGGGGGTGAATCCAGTGCGGTTAGCGGGCTTCAAGCCCCCGGGTGGGGGTGAATCCGGTGTGGGGAGCTGCGCTCTTAGCCCCGCGGGTGGGGGTGAATCCGGTGGGGGGAGCTCTGTTCCTAGCCCCCCGGGTGGGGGTGAATCCGGTGCGGGGAGCGGGCTCCTAACCCCCCGGGTGGGGGTGAATCCGGTGCGGGGAGCGGGCTCCTAGCCCCCCCGGTGGGGGTGAATCCGGTGCATGGAGCTCCGCTCCTAGCCCCCCGGGTGGAGCAGAATCCGGTGTGGGGAGCGGGCTCCCAGCCCGCGGGTGGGGGTGAATCCGGTGTGGTGAGCGGGCTTCTAGCCCACCGGTTGGTGGTGAATCCGGTGTGGGGAGCGGGCTCCTAGCCCCCCCGGGTGGGGGTGAATCCGGTGCGTGGAGCGGGCTCCAAGCCCCCCGTGTGGGGGTGAATCCGGTGTGGGGAGCGCCGCTCCTAGCCCCCCGGGTGTGAGTGAACCCGGTGCGGGGAGCGGGTTCCTCACCCCCGGGTGGGGGTGAATCCGGTGCGGGGAGCGGGCTCCTAGCCCCCCCGGGTGGGGGTGAATCCGGTGCAGGGAGCTCCGCTCCTAGCCCCCCGGGTGGAGCTGAATACGGTGCAGGGAGCTCAGCTTCTAGCCCCCCGGGTGGGGGTGATTCCGGTGTGGGGAGCGGGCTCCTATCCCCCCGTTTGGTGGTGAATCCGTTGTGGGGTGCGGAATCCTAGCCCCCCGGGTGGAGGTGAATCTGGTGTGGGGAGCTCCACTCCTAGCCCCCCGGGTGGGGGTGAATCCGGTGTGAGGAGCGGGCTCCTAGCCCCCCGGGTGGGGGTGAATCCGGAGCAGGGAGCTCCGCTCCTAGCCCCCGGGTGGGGGTGAATCCGGTGTGGGGAGCTCCGCTCCTAGCCCCCCGGGTGGGGGTGAATCCGGTGTGGGGAGCTCCGCTCCTAGCCCCCCTGGTGGGGGTGAATCCGGTGTGGGGAGGGGGCTCCTAGCCCCCCGAGAGGGGGTGAATCCAGTGCGGGGAGCGGGCTCCTAGCCCCCCGGGTGGTGGTGAATCCGGTCTGGGGAGCGGGCTCCTAGCCCCACGGGTGGGGTTGAATCCGGTGTAGGGAGCGGGCTCATAGCCCCCCCGGGTGGGGGTGAATCCGGTGCGGGGAGCGGGCTCCTAGCCCCCGGGGGGGTGTGAATCCAGTGTGGAGAGCTCCACTCCTAGCCCCCCGGGTGGGGGTGAATCCGGTATGGGGAGTGGGCTCCTAGCCCACGGGTGGGTGTGAATCCGCTGTGGGGAGCGGGCTCCTCGCAACCCCAGGTGGGGGTTAATCCGGTGTGGGGAGCGGGCTCCTAGCCACCCGGGTGGGGGTGAATCTGGTGCGGGGAGCTCCGCTCCTATCCCCCCGGGTGGGGGTGAATCCGGTGCTGGGAGCGGGTTCCTAGCCAACCGTGCGGGGTGAATCCGGTGTGGGGAGCTCCACTCCTAGCCCCCCGGGTGGGGTTGAATCCGGTATGGGGAGTGGGCTCCTAGCCCACGGGTGGGTGTGAATCCGGTGTGGGGAGCGGGCTCCTCGCACCCTCAGGTGTGGGTTAATCCGGTGTGGGGAGCGGGCTCCTAGCCCCCCGGGTGGGGGTGAATCTGGTGCAGGGAGCTCCGCTCCTATCCCCCCGGGTGGGGGTGAATCCGGTGCGGGGAGCGGGTTCCTAGCCCCCCGGGCGGGGTGAATCCGTTGCGGGGAGTGGGCTCCTAGCCCCCCCGGGTGGGGGTATCCAGTGTGGGGAGCGGGCTCCTAGACCCCGGTTGGGGGTGAATCCGGTGTGGGGAGTTCCTCTCCTAGCCCCCCGGGTGGGGGTGTATCCGGTGAGGGGAGTGGGCTCCTAGCCCCCCGGGTGGGGGTGAATCCTGTGCGAGGAGCTCCGCTCCAAGCCCCCCGAGTGGGGGTGTATCCGGTGAGTGGAGTGGGCTCCTAGCCCCCCGGGTGGTGGTGAATCCGCTGTGGGGAGCGGGCTCCTAGCCCCCCCGGGTGGGGGTGAATCCAGTGCGGGGAGCGGGCTCCTAGCCCCCGGTTGGGGGTGAATCCGGTGTGGGGAGCGGGCTCCTAGCCCCCCGGTGGGGGTGAATCCGGTGGGAGGAGCTCCGCTCCTAGCCACCCGGGTAGGGGTGAATCCGGTGCGGGGAGCTCCGCTCCTAGCCCCCCTAGTAGGGGTGAATCTAGTGCGGGGAGCGGGCTCTTAGCCCCGGGTGGGGGTGAATCCGGTGTGGGGAGCTCCGCTCCTAGCCCCCCGGGTGGGGGTGAATCCCGTGCGGGGAGCGGGCTCCTAGCCCCCCGGGTGGGGGTCAATCTTGTGCGGGGAGCGGGCCCCTAGCCCCCCGGGTGGGGGTGAATCCGGTGTGGGGAGTGGGCTCCTAGCATCCCGGGTGGGAGTGAATCCGGTGCGGGGAGCGGGCTCCTAGCCCCCCGGGAAATGGTGAATCCAGTGAGGTGAGCGGGATCCTAGCCCCCCGGGTGGGGGTAAATCTGGTGCGGGGAGCGGGCTCCTAGCCCCCCGGGTGGGGGTGAATCCGGTGTGTGGAGCGGGCTCCTAGCGCCCCGGGTGTGGGTTAATCCGGTGAGGGGAGTGGGCTCCTAGCCCCCCGGGTGGGGGTGAATCCGGTGTGTGGAGCGGGCTCCTAGCGCCCCGGGTGAGGGTGAATCCAGTGCAGGGAGCGGGCTCCAAGACCCCGGGTGGGGGTGAATATGGTGTGGGTAGCTCCGCTCCGAGCCCCCTGCGTGGGGGTGAATCCGGTGCGGGGAGCGGGCTCCTAGCCCCTCGGGTGGGGGTGAATCCAGTGCAGGGAACTCCGCACCAAGCCCCCCGGGTGTGGGTGAATCCGGTGTGGGGAGCGGGCTCCTAGCCCCCCGGGTGTGGGTGATTCCGGTGTGGGGAGCGGGCTCTGAGCCCCCCCCGGGAGGGGGTGAATCCTGTGTGGGGAGTCCGCTCCTAGCCCCCCGGGTGGGGGTGAATCCGGTGGGGGGCGTTCCGCTCCTAGCCCTCCGGGTGGGGGTTAATCCGGAGTGGGGAGCGGGCTCCTAGCCCCCGGATGGGGTTCAATCCGGTGTGGGGAGGGGGCTCCTAGACCCCCGGGTGGGGGTGAATCCGGTGCGTTGAGCGGGCTACTAGCCCCCCCGGGTGGGGGTGAATCTGGTGTGGGGAGTGGGCTCCGAGCCCCCGGGTGGGGGTGAATCTGGTGTGGGGAGCGGGCTCCTAGCCCCCCGTGAGGGGGTGAATCCGGTGCGGGGAGCGGGCTCCTAACCCCCCGGGTGGGGGTGAATCCGGTGCGGTGAGCGGCCTCCTAGCCCCCCGGGTCGGGTTGAATCCGGTGCGTGGAGCGGGCTCCTAGCCCCCCGGATGGGGGTGAATCCTGTGTGGGGAGTCCGCTCCTAGCCCCCCGGGTGGGGGTGAATCCGGTGGGGGGCGTTCCGCTCCTAGCCCTCCGGGTGGGGGTTAATCCGGAGTGGGGAGCGGGCTCCTAGCCCCCGGATGGGGTTCAATCCGGTGTGGGGAGGGGGCTCCTAGACCCCCGGGTGGTGGTGAATCCGGTGCGAGGAGCTCCGCTCCTAGCCCCCCAGGTGGGGGTGAATCCGGTGCGTTGAGCGGGCTACTAGCCCCCCCGGGTGGGGGTGAATCTGGTGTGGGGAGTGGGCTCCGAGCCCCCCGGATGGGGGTGAATCAGTTGTGGGGAGCGGGCTCCTAGCCCGCCGGGTGGGGGAGAATCCAGTGCGGTTAGCGGGCTCCAAGCCCCCGGGTGGGGGTGAATCCGGTGTGGGGAGCTGCGCTCTTATCCCCACGGGTGGGGGTGAATCCGGTGGGGGAGCTCCGCTCCTAGCCCCCCGTGTGGGGGTGAATCTGGTGCACGGAGTGTGCTCCTAACCCCCCGGGTGGGGGTGAATCCGGTGCGGGGAGCGGGCTCCTAGCCCCCCGGGTGGGGGTGAATCCGGTGCAGGGAGCTCCGCTCCTAGACCCCCGGGTGGAGCAGAATCCGGTGTGGGGAGCGGGCTCCCAGCCCCCGGGTGGGGGTGAATCTGGTGTGGGGAGCGGGCTCCTAGCCCCCCGTGAGGGGGTGAATCCGGTGCGGGGAGCGGGCTCCTAACCCCCCGGGTGGGGGTGAATCCGGTGCGGTGAGCGGGCTCCTAGCCCCCCGGGTCGGGTTGAATTCGGTGCGTGGAGCGGGCTCCTAGCCCCCCGGGTGGGGGTGAATCCGGTTTGGGTAGCTCCGCTCCTAGCCCCCCGGGTGTGGGGGAATCCGGTGCGGGGAGCAGGTTCCTAACCCCCCGGGTGGGGGTGAATCCGGTGCGGGGAGCGGGCTCCTAGCCCCCCGGGTGGGGGTGAATCTGGTGCAGGGAGCTCCGCTCCTAGCCCCCCGGGTGGGTGTGAACCCGATGTGGGGAGCGGGCTCCTCGCACCCCCGGGTGGGGGTGAATCCGGTGTGGGGAGCGGGCTCCTATCCCCCCGGGTTGGCGTGAATCCGGTGGGAGGAGCTCCGCTCCTAGCCCCCCGGGTGGGGGTGAATCCGGTGCGGGGAGCTCCGCTCCTAGCCCCCCGGGTGGTGGTGTATCCAGTGTGGGGAGCGGGCTCCTAACCCCGGGTGGGGGTGAATCCGGTGTGGGGAGCACCGCTCCTAGCCCCCCGGATGGGGGTGAATCCGGTGCGGGGAGCGGGCTCCTAGCCCCCCGGGTGGGGGTGAATCTGGTGCGGGGAGCGGGCTCCTAGCCCCCCGGGTGGGGGTGAATCCAGTGTGGGGAGCGGGCTCCTAGCCCCCAGGGTGGGGGTGAATACGGTGTGCGGAGTGGGCTCCTAGCATCCCGGGTGGGGGTGAATCCGGTGCGGGGAGCGGGCTCCTAGCCCCCCGGGAAATGGTGAATCCAGTGTGGGGAGCGGGATCCTAGCCCCCCGGGTGGGGGTAAATCCGGTGCGGGGAGCGGGCTCCTAGCCCCCCGGGTGGGGGTGAATCCGGTGTGGGGAGCGGGCTCCTAGCCCCCCGGGTGTGGGTTAATCCGGTGTGGGGAGCTCCACACCTAGCCCCCCGTGTGGGTGTGAATCCGGTGCGAGGAGCGGGCTCCTAGCCCCCCGTGTGGGGGTGAATCCGGAGCAGGGAGCTCCGCTCCTAGCCCCCCGGTTGGGGGTGAATCCGGTGTGGGGAGCTCCGCTCCCAGCCCCTCGGGTGGGGGTGGATCTGGTGTTGGGTGCTCTGCCCCTAGCCCCCCGGTTGGGGGTAAATGTGGTGCTGGGAGCTCCGCTCCTAGCCCCCCTGGTGGGGGTGAATCCGGTGTGGGGAGGGGACTCCTAGCCCCCCCGAGTGGGGGTGAATCCAGTGCGGGGAGCTGGCTCCTAGCCCCCCGGGTGGTGGTGAATCCGGTGTGGGGAGCGGGCTCCTAGCCCCCCGTGTGGGGGTGAATCCGGTGCGGGGAGCGGGCTCCTAGCCCCCGGGTGGGTGTGAATCCGGTGTGGGGAGTGGGCTCCTCGCCCGCCAGGTGGGGGTTAATCCGGTGCGGGGAGCGGGCTCCTAGCCCCCCGGGTGGGGGTGAATCCGGTGCAGGGAGCTCCGCTCCTAGACCCCCGGGTGGGGGTGAATCTGGTGTGGGGAGCGGGCTCCTAGCCCCCGGGTGGGTGTGAATCCGGTGTGGGGAGTGGGCTCCTCGCCCGCCAGGTGGGGGTTAATCCGGTGTGGGGAGCGTGCTCCTAGCCCCCCGGGTGGGGGTGAATCTGGTGCGGGGGCTCCGCTCCTAGCCCCCCGGGTGGGGGTGAATCCGGTGTGGGGAGGGGACTCCTAGCCCCCCCGAGTGGGGGTGAATCCAGTGCGGGGAGCTGGCTCCTAGCCCCCCGGGTGGTGGTGAATCCGGTGTGGGGAGCGGGCTCCTAGCCCCCCGTGTGGGGGTGAATCCGGTGCGGGGAGCGGGCTCCTAGCCCCCGGGTGGGTGTGAATCCGGTGTGGGGAGTGGGCTCCTCGCCCGCCAGGTGGGGGTTAATCCGGTGCGGGGAGCGGGCTCCTAGCCCCCCGGGTGGGGGTGAATCCGGTGCAGGGAGCTCCGCTCCTAGACCCCCGGGTGGGGGTGAATCTGGTGTGGGGAGCGGGCTCCTAGCCCCCGGGTGGGTGTGAATCCGGTGTGGGGAGTGGGCTCCTCGCCCGCCAGGTGGGGGTTAATCCGGTGTGGGGAGCGTGCTCCTAGCCCCCCGGGTGGGGGTGAATCTGGTGCGGGGGCTCCGCTCCTAGCCCCCCGGGTGGGGGTGAATCCGATGTGGGGAGCGGGCTCCTAGCCCCCCGGGTGGGGGCAGGGAGATTGAGCCAATGAAAAGGGACGTCCGTAGGTGGGCTATGCTCCCGCTGTCATTGGCGGGGAGGGTACAGGCTGTGAAAATGACAGTCCTCCCGACATTCCTGTTTGTGTTTCAGTGTCTTCCAATCTTCATCCTGAAGGCATTTTCTAGGGCGATCAACGCGGCGATCCCGGGGTTTCTATGGCCTGGGAAAGCTCCGAGCGTGAAGAAGGTCCTTCTTGAGCAGGTGCACGGGGAGGGGGGGCACCGGGAGGATGGGCTTAGGCCTTCTTATTTTCAAATAATTTTAATTCAAATTTTCAACAAATGTTAACCAACACAACAGAGATACAATAACCCCCCCCCCATTACAGAATCTATAAATTATGAAAAAAGAGACAAAAAAGAACAAAGAAAAGAGCACAAAACCATGAAACTGCGCCCCCATAGCAAACACGTAGCCCCCCCGCCCCTCCCCACCCCCCTGCCCCCCCCCCCCCCCCCCCCCGGCCTCTCCCCCCCGCCGCCTCCCCCCCGCCCCCTCCCCTCCCCCCCACTCTCCTCCCCTCCTCACCGCCCCTCCTCGGCCTTTCCCCCCCGCCGCCTCCCCCCTCCCCCTCCCCTCCCCCCCGCCCCCTCCCCCCCGGTTGCTGCTGAAGTTGACCGCCCTCTAATGCTCCGCCAGGAAGTCTAGAAAAGGCTGCCACCGCTGGAAGAATCCTTGCACCGACCCCCTCAGGCCAAACTTGACCCTCTCCAATTTAATTAACCGGGGCATGTGGCTTATCCAGGATTCTGGGCACGGGGGGCTTTGCGTCCTTCCACTGGAAAAGGATCCTGCGCCGGGCTACCAGGGACGCAAAGGCCAGAATACCGGCCTCTCTCGCCTCCTGCACTCCCGCTTCCAATGCTACCCCGAGGATCGCCGGTCCCCAGCCCGGTTCCAGCATGGAGCCAACCACCTTAGACAAGGTCCCAGCAACCCCCTCCAAAAGCCCTCCAACGCAGGACACGCCCAGAACGTGGGTGTGGTTTGCTGGGCTCGCCGAACACCTAAACACCTGTCCTCTACTCCAAAGAACCGGCTCAGCCTTGTCCCGGTTATATGCGCCCTATGCAGCACCTTTAGTTGGATTAGACTAAGCCGTGGGCAAGAGGAGGAGTTCACCCTCCCGAGAGCATCCGCCCACATCCCCTCATCGATCTCCTCCCCTAGCTCCTCCTCCCACTTCACTATCAGCTCTTCCACCGAGACCTCCTCCTCCTCCTGCATCACCTGATAAATTGCAGAGATCCTACCCTCGCTGACTCACATCCCCGAGAGCACCCTGTCCTGAACCCCCCTTGGCGGCAATAGCAGAAACTCCGACACTTGCCGCCTAACAAACACCCTAATCTGCATATATCAGAGGAATTCCCTAGGGGGAGACCCCACCTCCCTTCCAACTCCTCTAAGGACGCAAACTTCCCGTCGAGAAAGAGGTCCCCCATCCGCCTGATACCTGCCCTGTGCCAGCTCGATAACCCTCCGTCCATCCTCCCTGATACAAACCGGTGGTTCCCCCGTATCGGGGACCAAACTGAAGCCTTCACCTCCCCCCTAGGCCTCCACTGCCCCCAAATTTTGAGGTTAGCCACCACTACTGGACTCGTAGAATGCCTTGCTGGGGGGAGCGGCAATGGCGCCGTCACCAGCGCCTCTAAGCTCGTGCCCACACAAGACGCCGCCTCCATCCTCTTCCATGCGGCTCCCTCCCCCTCCATCACCCACCTACGAATCATTGCCACGATCGCAGCCCAGTAATACCCACACAGGTTGGGCAACGCCAACCCGCCCACCTCTCCCCCCCGCTCCAAAAATACCCTCCTCACCCTCGGGGCCTTCTGCGGTCACACGAACCCCGTGATACTCCTGCTGACCCTCCTAAATAAGCCTTCGGGATCATGATGAGGAACAAAAACCTCGGGAGCACCGTCATTTTGACCGACTGCACCATGCCCGCTAGGGAGAGTGGCAACATATCCCACCTCCTAAACCCCTCCTCCATCTGCTCCACCAGCTTCGTAAAGTTTAACCTATGCAGGGCCCCCCAGCTCCTGGCTATCTGAGCCCCCAGGCACCTGAAGCTCCTCTCTGCCATTTACAGCGGGAGGTCCCCTATCTCTCTCTCCTAGTCCCCCTATATGCACCACGAACAGCTCACTCTTCCCCACGTTGAGCTGATACCCAGAGCAGTCCCCGAACTCCCCAAGAATCCTCATTACCTCCAGCATCGCCCCCGCCGGATCTGCAACAAACAACAATAAATCGTCTGCGTACAGCGACAGCCGGTGCTCCTCCCCTCCCCCGCAGTATCCCCCTCCAGTTCCCCGATTCCCCTCAGCGCCATGGCCAGGGGTTCGATCGCCAACGCAAACAGCAGGGGAGACGGGGGCCCCCCTGCCTCGTCCCCCGGTACAACCGAAAGTTCTCCGACCTCCTCCCATTAGTCACCACACTCGCCACCGGGGCATCGTACAACAGCCTCACCCACCTAATAAATCCCTCACCAAACCCGACCCTCCTCAAAACCTCCCACAGGTATCTCCACTCCACCCTGTCAAAGGCTTTCTCCACATCCATCGATGCCACAATCTCCGCCTCCCCGTCCACCGCAGGCAGCATTATGACATTGAGAAGCCTCCGTACATTAACGTTCAATTGCCTCCCCTTCACAAAAGCCATTTGATCCTCGTGAATAACCTGTGGCACCACATCCTCCACCCTCCTGGCCAGTATCTTGGCCAGCAGTTTCACATCCATATTGGGCAGCATGGTAGCATGGTGGTTAGCATCAATGCTTCACAGCTCCACGGTCCCAGGTTCGATTCCCGGCTGGGGCACTGTCTGTGTGGAGTCTGCACGTCCTCGCCGTGTGTGCGTGGGTTTCCTCTGGGTGATCCGGTTTCCTCCCACAGTCCAAAGATGTGCCGGTTAGGTGGATTGGCCAGGCTAAATTGGCCTCAGTGTCCGAAAAAATAATGTTAATGGGGGTTGTTGGGTTACTGGTATAGTGTGGATACGTGGGCTTTGGTAGGGCGATCTTTGCTCGGCACAACATCGAGGGCCGAAGGGCCTGTTCTGTGCTGTACTGTTCTAATTCTAATTGAGGAGCGAAATCGGCCTGTATGACCCCTGTATGACCCACACTGGAGGGGGTCCTTATCCTGCATCAGAATCAATGAAATTAATGCCCTGGACGTCGTGGGCAAGCCCCCCACCCCCTCCCACGCCTCATTCAAGGTCCGCACTAACAGCGGGCCCAACAGGTCTGAAAGCTTCTTATAAAATTCCACTGGGAACCCACCGGGACCCAGTGCCTTCCATGGCGACATGCTCCACATCGCATTAACCAGCTCCTCCCGCTCAACTGGCCCCCCCAGACCCTCCGCTCGCTCCTCCTCCACTCTCGGGAACTCCGACTTGTCCAAAAAGCAGTCCATTACTCTGTACTCCCCAGGGGGCACTGACTGGTCTAACTCTTAAGTTTTGAGCTTGGTGTTGATTCCGAGGGTGGTAGGGATGGAGTATTCGGCGATAGTCTTCTCGGATAACACCCTGCATTGGGTGGACCTGGAGCTGGGGGAGGGTCCTAAACACTCCGAAGGTCCTAAACACTCCGTTAATGCCTCTCGCACACCGCACCTGAATCCCTCCTCCATCCCTAACTCCCCCTATCTCCCTCTCCGTCTCCCGCTTCCGGAGATGGTGGGCCAGTATCCGACTCGCCTTCTCCCTGCATTCGTATATCTCCCATTGCGCCCTCCTCCACTCAGCCTCCGCCTTCCGGGTGATCAATATATCAAACTCGGATTGGAGACTACGATGCTTCCTCAATAACCTTTCTTCCGGGACCTCCGCGTACCTCCTATCCACCCTCACCATTTCTTCCACCAACCTCTCACTTTTCTCCCCCTCTCCCTGTGCGCCCTAATAGAAATCAGTTCCCCCCTCACCACCGCCTTCAGCCCCTCCCAGACCACCCCTACCTGCACCTCCCCATTATCATTAGTTTCTAAATACCCATTGATACACCTCCGGACCCGCCCACATACTTCCTCGTCCGACAGCAGCCCCACCTCTAACCCCCACAGAGGGCGTTGGTCGGTCCCCTCCCCCAGCTCCAGGTCCACCCAATGCAGGGTGTTATCCGACAAGACTATCGCCGAATACTCCATCCCTACCACCCTCGGAATCAACGCCCAGCACAAAACAAAAAAGTCAATCCGGGAGTAAGCCTTATGGACATGGGAGAAGGACGAGAATTCCCTACTCCCCCCTGGCCTCATAAATCTCCAAGGATACACTACTCCCATCTGGTCCATGAACCCCCTCAGCACTGTGGCCGCCGTCGGCCTCTTATCCGTCCTGGACCTGGAGCGATCCATTGCTGGGCCCAGCACTGTATTAAAATATCCTCCCATTATTAAACCCCCCTGTCTCAAGGTCTGGAATCCAGCCCAGCATGCGCCGCATTAAGCCTGCATCGTCCCAATTTGGGGCGTACACATTAACCAGCACCACCCGCTCTTCCCTGGAGCCTACCGCTTACTATCACATATCTGCCACAGCTATCCACCACCACACTCAACACCACAAACTACATACTGTTCCCCATTAAAATCGCCACCCCCCCCCCCCCCGGTTCCTCGGATCCAACCCCGAATGGAACACTTGCCCCACCCACCCCTTTCTAAGCCTTACCTGATCCGCCACCCTAAGGTGCGTCTGCTGGAGCCATAGCCACGTCTGCCCCCAGCCCCTTCAGATTTTTTTATTATAAATTTAGATTACCCAATCATTTTTTTCCAATTAAGGAGAAATTTAGCGTGGCCAATCCACCTACTCTGCACATTTTTGGGTTGTAGGGGCGAAACCCACGCAGACACGGGGAGAATGTGCAAACTCCACACGGACAGTGACCCAGAGCCGGGTTCGAAGCTGGGACCTCAGCGCCGTGAGGCGGTTATGCTAACCACTTGGCCACCGTGCTGCCCTCCCCAGCCCCTTCAGATGCTCACCACCCCGGGGCTGTTTGACCGGCCCATGCAGCCCCCTTACATTCCATGTGACCAGCCGAATCGAGGGGGCTGTTACCCCTCACTCTGCACCGGTCAGCCAGAGCTCTTCCTCGGCCAACCACGTACCCCCAATCCCCGCACGGCCCGTTCCCCACGGTGGCAGATCCTCATCCCGATGCCCCCCCCCCCCAGCACCATCAGCTCCACTTCAGCCCTTCCAGCAGCAACCCGGTACCCAGCCCCCCTACTCCCCCCCCCCCCAACACTCCCCTCCCCTCCCTAGCTAGGGACCCCCTAGCTGCGTTGCCCCTCTCATTGTACATCCGTAAGTCAACCGACTCCTGCTGACCCCGGCTGCTCCCGCCACCCCAACAACCCCACCAGTGCAGCCCAACCACCATTCCCCCCGACTGGCACAATCCCCCCCCCCCCGGTGTAGCCCAACCACCATTCCCCCCGACTGGCACAATTCCCTCCCCTCGCCATTCCGACTCCAGTGCGGGAACAAACCCACGCCTTCAACTTAAACCCCGCCCCTCGACCCAAAACGCGTGAAGAGAGGGCGCGCTCCATAATGGGCCCACTAAATATCCCCCAGGCTTCCCACAAGAAAGATAAAACAAAAACCAACAGAAAATAGCAAAGGAAGAACAGCGCCTCCGAACATTATACATCAGTCCTCAACCCCCCCTCAATCCTCAGTCTGAGCCCAGCTTCTCTGTCTGGGCAAAGGCCCAGGCCTCTTCAGGAGAGTCAGAAAGGTACTGGCGATCTTTATAAGTGACCGTGCCGGCTGTAACAGGCCAAACGTCACCCCTCTCTTGTGCAGCACTGCCTTCGACTGGTTATAACCAGCCCTCCTTTTCACCACCTCCGCGCTCCAGTCCTGGTAAATCCGGATCTCTGCATTCTCCCACCTGCTGCTCCTCTCCTTCTGAGCCCACCTCAGCACACATTCTCAGTCAACGAAACAGCAAAACCACACCATCACCGCGCTTGGCAGCTCGTTCGGCCTGGGCTTTCTCACCAACACCCAGTGGGCCCCGTCCAGCTCTAGGGGCCCTTGGAAAGACCCGCTCCCATTAGCGAGTTCAGCATGGTGACCACGTAGGCCCCCAAGTCCGATCCGTCCAGCCCCTCCGGGAGGCCCAGGATCCGCAGGTTCTTCCGCCGCGAGCGGTTCTCCATTTTCTCCAGCCTCGCCTGCCATTTCTTGTGGAGCAGCCTCGTGCGACTCCACCTTCACTGCCAGGCCGAGGATTCCGCCCTCATTCTCCGAGGCCTTTTGCCGAACTTCGCGAATCTCTACCCCCTGGACCGTTTGGGTCGCCAGGAGCTTGTCGAATGAGGCCTTTAGCAGTTCCAGCAGCTCAGCTTTCAGCTCCCTGAAGCAGCGATGGAGCAGCTCCTGCTGTTCCTGCGCCCACTGCTTCCACGCTACCAATTCCCCACCTGCCGCCATCTTGTTCTTCCTCCCTCGCATCTTCCTCTGCTCCAAAGCCGATTTTCTAAACGCCCAGCTCCTGGTCCAGTCCATCCACCGGCAGAAAAGCGTTACTGATGTCTTCCCACACCGGGAAAAGTACAACAGCACCGTTACCGGGCCCGAAAAAGAGCCCTGAAGTCCGAAAATAGCGGGAGCCTCCGAACGTGCGGCTTAGCTCCGAGGTTTGCACTGGAGTGCTGAACTTGTGGCATTTGAGTGTTACAGTGAGAGTTTGGTGACTGAGGGAGTTAGGTGCGGAGGAGTAAGGTGCTCCTTACATTTCATTTCCTATATTTATCAAAGAGCTTGAAGGGAGCCAGGAGTTTAGAGTACAGCTGACTGGAAGCAGAGTCGGAGGGCGGAGGTCCTGTTGGTCCACGGGGCAGCTAATTCTGTAAAGTAAGAGGGGATGGAGGCTAGGGCAGTTGCATGCTCCTCCTGTAGGATGTGGATGGCGAGGGATAACACTGGTGTCCCCGCTGACTATACCTGCGGGAAGTCACCCAACTCCAGCTCCTCAGAGACCGTGTTTAGGAACTGGAGCTGGATGAACTTCGGATCATCCGGGAGGCAGAGGGGGTTATAGAGAAGAGTTACAGGGAGGTAGCCACACCAAAGATACTGGACGAGAGTAGCTGGGTTACAGTCAGGGGAAAGAAAACTAACAGGCAGACAGTGCAGGGATCCCTCGTGGCCGCTCCCCTGCAAAACACGTATACCGTTTTGGATGCTGTTGGGGGGGATGACCTACCGGGGGAAGGTCCCAGCGGCCAGGTCTCTGGCACTGAGTCTGGCTCTGGCGCTCAGAACGGAAGGGGGAACATAGAAAAGCAATAGTAATAGGAGATTCAATGTTTAGGGGAATAGATAGGAGATTCTGTGGTCGCGAGCGAGACTCCCGAAAGGTATGTTGCTTCCCAGGTGCCAGGGTCAGGGATGTCTCTGATCGTGTCTTCAGGATCCTGAAGGGGGAGCAGCCAGAAGTCGTGGTGCGCATTGGTACCAACGACGTAGGTATGAAAAAAGTGTGTGGAGGTAATAAACAAGTTTCAGGAGTTAGGCTGGAAGTTAAAGGCCAGGAGAGACAGAGTTGACATCTCTGGTTTGTTGTCAGTGCCACGTGACAGCGGGGCTAGGAATAGGGAGAGAGTGCAGTTGAACACGTGGCTGCAGGAATGATGCAGGAGGGAGGGCTTCAGGTATTTGGATAATTGGAGCGCATTCTGGGGAAGGTGGGACTTGTACAAGCGGGACGGGTTGCATCTGAACCAGAGGGGCACCAATATCCTGGGGGGGAGATTTTCTAGTACTCTTCGGGAGGGTTTAAACTAATTTGGCAGGGGAATGGGAACCGGATCTGTAGTCCAGCAACTAAGGAAGCCGATATTCAGTACGCCAAAGCACATGGTGATGCAGTGGGGAAGGTAACACTGACAAAGGAGAGTACTTGCAGGCAAGGACATGGGTTGAAGTGTGTATACTTTAATGCAAGAAGCATCAGGAATAAGGTGGGTCAACTTAAGGCATGGATCGGTACTTGGGACTACGATGTGGTGGCCATCACGGAAACTTGGATAGAAGAGGGGCAGAAATGGTTGTTGGAGGTCCCTGGTTATATATGTTTCAATAAGACTAGGGAGGGTGGTAAAAGAGGTGGGGGTGGCATTGTTAATTAGAGATAGTATAACAGCCGCAGAAAGGCTGTTCGAGGGGGATCTGCCTACTTAGGTAATATGGGTTGAAGTCAGAAATAGGAAGGGAGCAGTCACCTTGTTGGGAGTTTTCTATAGGCCCCCCAATAGTAGCAGAGATGTGCAGGAACAGATTGGGAAACAGATTTTGGAAAGGTGCAGAAGTCACAGGGTAGTAGTCATGGGTGACTTCAACTTCTCAAACATTAAGTGGAAACTCTTTAGATCAAATAGTTTGGATGGGGTAGTGTTTGTGCAGTGTGTCCAGGAAGCTTTTCTAACACAGTATGCGGATTGTCCGACCAGAGTGGAGGCCATATTGGATTTAGTACTTGGTAATGAACCAGGGCAGGTGATAGATTTGTTAGTGGGGGAGCATTTTGGAGGTAGTGACCACAATTCTGTGACTTTTACTTTCGTTTGGAGAGGGATAGGTGCGTGCAACAGGGCAAGGTTCATAATTGGGGGAAGGGTAAATACAATGCTGTCTGACAAGAATTGAAGTGCAGAATTTGGGAACATAGGCTGTCAGGGAAGGACACAAGTGAGATGTGGAATTTGTTCAAGGAACAGGTACTGCGTGTCTTTGATATGTATGTCCCTGTCAGGCAGGGAAGAGATGGTCGAGTGAGTGAACCATGGTTGACAAGAGAGGTTGAATGTCTTGTTAAGAGGAAGAATGAGACTTATATAAGGCTGAAGAAACAAGGTTCAGACAGGGCGCCGGAGGGATATAAGATAGCCAGGAGGGAACTGAAGAAAGGGATTAGGAGAACTAAGAGTGGGCATGAAAAATCTTTGGCGGGTAGGATCAAGGAGAACTCCAATGCCTTTTACACATATGTGAGACATATGAGAATGACTAGAGAGAGCGTAGGTCCGATGAAGGACAGTTGCAGGAGATTGTGTATTGAGTCTGAAGAGATAGGAGAGGTCGTGAACAAGTATTTTTCTTCAGTATTTAAAAATGAGAGGGGCCATATTGTTGGAGAGGACAGTGTGAAACAAACTGATAAGCTCGAGGAGATACTGAAAATGAAATGAAAATCGCTTATTGTCACGCGTAAGCTTCAATGAAGTTACTGTGGAAAGCCCCTAGTCGCCACATTCCGGCGCCTGGCCGGGGAGGTTGGTAATTGTCAGGAAGGAAGATGTGTTGCGCGTTTTGAAAAACTTGATAGACAAG